>NC_065541.1:25729468-25739468 GCF_932294415.1 Quercus robur
TTTCCGAAATGGTGTTTTTATTTTTTTTGCTAATTTTTTGTGAATTTTCTATCCTAGGTCGGGTAGGAGCAGAATTTGGAACAAATTTTTTTTTTTTCTTTCTCGGCCAATCTTAGCCTGGTTTGGATAGAAATAATGTCAGAATGATGTTTTTTGGTTTTTTGAATTTTTTTTGCAATTTTTTTGGGAATTTTTTATCTCGGGTAGGGTAGGAACAGAATTCGGAAAATTTTTTTTTTTTCTCTCTTTCACGACCTATCTCAACTCGGTTGGAATGATGTTTTTTAATTTTTTGAATTTTTGTGCTATTTTTTAGGGAATTCTTTATCCCAAGTCGAGTAGGAACGAAATTCGGAACGAAAACTTTTTTCCCTCTTTCCTGGCCTATCTCAACCCAGTATGGATAGAAATAATGCTAGAATGATGTTTTTTTTTTTTAATTTTTTTAATTTTTTGCTATTTTTTTTGGAATTCTCAATCCCGGGTCAGGTAGGAACGGAATTCAAAACGATTTTTTTTTCTCTTTCTCGGCCAATCTCAGCCTGGTTTGGATAGAAATAATGCCGGAATGACGTTTTTTAAATTTTTGAATTTTTTTGCTCTTTTTTTTGGAATTTTCTTGCCCAAGTCGGGTAGGAACTGAATTTAGAACTAATATTTTTTTTCTCATTCTTGGCCTATCTCTGCCCGGTTTGGATAGAAATATTACTAGAATGGTGTTTTTTATTTTTTAAAATTTTTTGCTATTTTTTTCTAAATTTTCTAGCCCGGGTTGGGTAGGAACGGAATTCGGAACTAAATCTTTTTTTTTTCTATCTCAGCGCGGTTTGGATAGATATAATGCCAGAATGATGTTTTTTAATTTTTTGAATATTTTTCAATTTTTTTTTGGGAACTCTATATTCCGGGTTGTGCAGGAACGGAATTGGGAAATAAAATTTTATTCTCTCTTTCTCAGCCTATCTCAGCCCAATTTGGATAGAAATAATGTCAGAATGATATATTTTAATTTTTTTTAAATTTTTTGCTATTTTATTGGGAATTCTCTATTATGGGTCGAGTAGGAACGGAAATCGAAACAAAATTTTGTTTCTCTCTTTCTTGGCCGATCTTAGCCCGGTTTGGATAGAAATATTGCAGGAATGACTTTTTTAATTTTTTGAACTTTTTTGCTATTTTTTTTGGAAGTTCCTTGCCCGGGTTGGGTAGGAACAAAATTCAAAAAAAAAAAAAAATTCTCTCTTTCTTGGCCTATCTCTGCTTGGTTTGGATAGAAATATTGTTGGAATGGTGTTTTTTATTTTTATTTTTTGAATTTTTTAGCTTTTTTTTTTTTTTTTGAAATTTTCTAGCCCGGGTTGGGTAGGAACGGAATTCGGAACTAAATTTTTTTTTTTCTTTCATGGCTTATCTCAGCTCGGTTTGGATAGATATAATGCAAGAATGATGTTTTTTAACTTTTTGAATTTTTTTGCTATTTTTTTGGGAATTCTATATTCCGGGTCAGGTAGGAACGAAATTGGGAACTAAAATTTTATTCTCTCTTTCTTGGCCTATTTGAGCCCATTTGGATAGAAATAATGCCAGAATGATATTTTTGAATTTTTTGAATTTTTTTACTATTTTATTGGAAATTCTCTATTCCGGTTGGGCAGGAACCGAAATCAGAACGAAATTTTTTTTTCTCTCTTTCTCGGTCTATCTTAGCCCGGTTTGGACATAAATATTTCCGGAATGGTGTTTTTTAATTTTTTTGCTTTTTATTTTTGGAATTTTCTAGCCCGGTCGCGTAGGAACAAAATTCATAACAAAATTTGTTTTCTCTCTTTCTCAGCCTATCTCTGCCTGGTTCGGATAGAAATATTGTCAAAATGGTGTTTTTTAATTTTTTGGGAATTTTCTATCCTGAGTTGGGTAGGAACAGAATTCGGAACGAAAATTTTTCTCTTTTTCTCAGCCTATCTCAACCCGGTTTGGATGGAAATAATGCTGGAATGATGTTTTTTTTTTTTTTTTTTTTTAATTTTTTTAATTTTGTTGCTATTATTTTGGGAATTCTCTACCTCGGGTCGGGTAGGAACGAAATTCTAAACGAAAATTTTTTTTTCTCTGTTTCTCGACCTATGTTAGCCCGGTTTGGATAGAAATAATGCCGTAATGATGTTTTTTAATTTTTTGCTGTTTTTTTTTTGGCATTCTCTATCCCGGGTCAAGTAGGAACGGAATTCAGAGTGAATTTTTTTTTTTTTTTTTTTTTTTAATTTTATTGAATTTTTGTCAACCTGGTTTGGATAGAAATATTGTTGGAATTATGTGTTTAAAATTTTTCAATTGTTTTGCTATTTTTTTGGGAATTTTCTAGCCAGGGTCGGGTACGAACAGAATTCGGGACAAATTTTTTTTTTCTCTTTCTCGGCCTATCTCATCCCGGTATGAATAGAGATAATGCCGGAATGATGTTTTTTAATTTTTTGAATATTTTTGCTTTTTTTTTTTTTTTTTCAATTTCCTAGCCAAGATCTGGTAGGAACGAAATTCGGGACAATTTTTTTTTTTTCAATTTCTCGACCTATCTCAATCCGGTTTGGATAGAAATAATGCCAAAATGATGTTTTTTAATTTTTTTTAATTTATTTGCTATTTTTTTTGGAATTTTCTTGCCTTGGTCGGGTAAGAACGGAATTCGGGACCAAATTTTTTTTCTCTCTATCTCGGCCTATCTCATCTCGGTTTGGATGGAAATAATGCCGTAATAATGTTTTTTAATTTTTTGAATTTTTTTTGGAATTTTATACCCTGGGTAGGATAGGAACTGAATTCGGGACCAAATCTTTTTTTTCTCTTTCTCGACCTATCACATCTCGGTTTGGATAGAAATAATGCCGGAATGATGTTTTTTAATTTTTTGTATGTTTTTGCAATTTTTTTTGGGAATTTCCTAACCAAGGTCGGGTAGGAACGGAATTCGGGACTAAAATATTTTTTTTTTTCTTTCTTGGCCAATCTCATCCCGAATTGGATAGAAATAATGCCAGAATGATATTTTTTAACTTGCTTAATTTTTTTGCTTTTTTTTTTTTTGGAATTTTCTAGCTCGGGTCAGGCAGGAACCGAATTCGGGACTAAATTTGTTTTTTTTTTCTTTTTTTCACCTTATCTCATCCCAGGTGGATAGAAATAACGCCGGAATGATGTTTTTTAATTTATTGAATTATTTTGGTATTTTTTTTTTGGAACTTCCTAGCTCGGGTCGAGTAGTAACAGAATTCGGTACTAAAATTTTTTTCTCACTTTCTCCCCGTTTCTAGTCCCGGTTTGGATAAAGATAATGCCGGAATGATGTTTTTCAATTTTTTGAATTTTTTTGCTATTTTTTGTTTGGGAATTTTCTATCTAGGGTCGGGGAGGTATGGAATCCGGTACTAAAATGGTTTTCTCTTTCTCGGCCAATCTCATCCCGGTTTGGATAGAAATAATGCCGGAATGCTGTTTTTTCATTTTTTTTGAATTTTTTTGCTATTTTCTTTTTGGAAATTTCTAGCCATGGTCGGGTAGTGTTGGAATTCAGGACTAAAATTTTTTTCACTCTTTCTCGGCCTATCTCATCCCGGTTTGGATAAAAATAATGCTGGAATAATGTTTTTTCATTTTTTGTTATTTTTTTTAATTTTCTTGCCTGGGTCGGGTAGGAATGGAATTCGAGACAATTTTTTTTTTCCTCTCTTTCTTGGCCTATCTCATCCCGGTTTGGATAGAAATAATGCCGGAATGATGTTTTTTAATTTTTTGAATTTTTTTTGCTATTTTTTTTGGAATTTTCTCGTCCGGGTCGGGTAGGAACGGAATTCGGGACAAATTTTTTTTCTCTCTTTCTTGGTCTATCTCATCCCAATTTGGATAGAAATAATTCCGAAATGATGTTTTTTAATTTTTTAAATTTTTTTGCTATTTTGTTTTGGAAATTTTTTAGACAGGGCCGGGTAGGACGGAATTCGAGATTAAAATTTGTTTTTCTCTTTTTCGGTCTATCTCATCCTGGTTTGGATAGAGGTAATGCCAGAATGATGTTTTTTAATTTTTATTATTTTTTTGCTATTTTTATTTTAATTTTCTTGCCCGGGTCGGGTAGGAACGAAATTCGAGACTAAATTTTTTTTTTCTTTTTTTCACCCTATCTCATCCCAGTTGGATAGAAATAACGCCGGAATGGTGTTTTTCAATTTTTTTGAATTTCTTTGCTATTTTTTTTTTGGAATTTTTTAGCTCGGGTTGGGTAGGAACGGAATCAGGACTAAATTTTTTTTTCTCACTTTCTCCCCGTATCTTATCCCGGTTTGGATAAAGATAATGCCGGAATGATGTTTTTCAATTTTTTGAATTTTTTTGCTATTTTTTTTGGGAATTTTTTATCCAGGGTCGGGGAGGTACGAAATTTGGGACTAAAATGTTTTTCTCTTTCCCAGCCAATCTCATCCTAGTTTGGATAGAAATAATGCCGGAATGATGTTTTTTCATTTTTTTGTTTTTTTTTTTTGGAATTTTCTTGCCAAGATCGGGTAGTATCGGAATTCACTAAATTTTTTTCCTCTATTTCATGGCCTATCTCATCCCGGTGTGGATAAAAATAATTCAGGAATAATGTTTTTTAATTTTTTGAATTTTTTTGCATTTTTTTTTTTTTTGGAATTTTCTCACCCAGGTCGAGTAGGAACGGAATTCGAGAATAAATTTTTTTTTTTCTCTTTCTCGGCCTATCTCATCCCGGTTTGGATAGAAATAATGCCCGAATGATATTTTTTAATTTTTTGAATTTTTTTTGCTATTTTTTTTGGAATTTTCTAGCCCAGATCGGGTAGGACGGATTCCGGAGTAAAAATTTTTTCTTTCTTTCTTGGCCATTCTCATCCCAGTTTGGATAGAAATAATGTTGGAATGATGTTTTTTTTTTTTTTTTTTTTGGAATTTTCTAGCCCTGGTCGAGTGAGAACGGAATTCGAGATGAAAATTTTTTTCTCTCTTTGTCCTATCTCATTCTGGTTTAAATAGAAATAATGTCGGAACGATTTTTTAAATATTTGGAATTTTTTTGCAATTGTTTTTGGAATTTTTTAGCCCAAGTAGGGCAGGAACGGAATTCGGGACTAAAATTTTTTTCTCACTTTCTCGGCCTATCTCATCTCGGTTTGGATAAAGATAATGTTGGAATGATGTTTTTGAATTTTTTGAATTTTTTGACTATTTTTTTTGAAATTTTCTAGCCAGTGTTAGGGAGGAATGGAATTCGAGACTAAAATGTTTTTCTCTTTCTCGGCCTATCTCATCCCAGTTCGGATCAAAATAATGCTGGAATGATGTTTTTTAATTTTTTGAATTTTTTTGCTATTTTTTTGGGAATTTTGTAGCCCAGGTTGGGTAGGAACGTAATTCGTGACTAAAATTCTTTTTCCACTTTCTCGGCCTATTGCGTCTCGGTTTGGATAGAAATAATGTTGGAATGATGTTTTTTTAAATTTTAGAATTTTTTTTACTATTTTTTTTTTGGAATTTTAAGGACCGGGTTGGGTAGGAACGAAATTCGGAACTAAAATTTTTTTTATCTCTTTCTCGACCCAACTCATCCCGGTTTGGATAGAAATAATGCCGGAATGATATTTTTTAAGTTTTTTGCTATTTTTTTTGGAATTTTCTTGCTAGGGTCGGGTAGAAACGGAATTTGGGAATAAATTATTTTTTCTCTTTCTTCGCCTATCTCCTCCCGGTCAAGATACAAATAATGCCGGAATGATGTTTTTTAATTTTTGGAATTTTTTTGCTATTTTTTTTTTAATATTCTCGGCCTAGGTCATCTCGGATTGGATAGAACTAACGCCGGAATGATGTTTTTTTAATTTTTTGAATTTAATTTCTTTTTTTTTTTGGAATTTTCTAGCCCAAGTCAAGTAGGCACGAAATTCGGGACTTAAATTTTTTTTTTTCACTTTCTCGGCCTATCTCATCTCGGTTTGGATAAAGATAATGCCAGAATGATGTTTTTTAATTTTTTGAATTTTTTTGCTTTTTTTTTTTTTGAAATTTTCTAGCCAAGTTAGGGTAGGAACGGAACTCAGGACTAAATTTTTTTTCCCTTTCTCGGCCTATCTCATCTCGGATTGGATAGAAATAATGTCGGAATGATGTGTTTTAATTTTTCTAATTTTTTTTGCAATTTTTTTGAATTTTCTTGCTCGGGTTGGGTAGGAAAGTAATTCGGTACTAAATTTTTTTTGTCTCTTTCTCTACCTATCTCATAACGGTTTGGTTAGACATAATGCCGGAATGATGTTTTTTAATTTGTTGAATTTTCTAGCCCGGGTCGGATATGAACGAAATTCGGGAATAAATTTTTTTTTCCTCTTTCTCAGCTTGTCTCATCTTGGTTTTGATAGAAATAATGTCGGAATGATGTTCATTAAATTTTTGAATTTTTTTGCTATTTTTTTTGGAATTTTCTATCCTATGTCGAGTAGCAACGAAATTCGGGACCAATTTTTTTTTTTTTTTTTTTTTTTTTTTTTTTTTTTTTTTTTTTTTTTTCTCTTTATCGACCTATCTCAGCCCGGTTTGGGGTAGGAATGGAATTTGGGACTAATTTTTTTTTTCCTCTTTCTCGGCCTATCTCAGCCGGAACAATGTTTTTTAATTTTTTGAATTTTTTTGCTATTATTTTTGGAATTTTCTTGCCCGGGTCGGGTAGTAACGAAATTCGGGACTAATTTTTTTTTTCTCTTTCTTGGCCTATCTCATCCCGTTTTGGATAGAAATAATGCCAGAAAGTGGTTTTTTAATTTTTTGAATTTTTTCGCTATTTTTTTTTTTGGAATTTCTTGCCCAGGTCAGGTAGGAACGAAATTTGGGACTAAAATTTTTTTCTCTCTTTCCCGGCCTATCTCAACCCGGTTTGGATAGAAATACTGCCAGAATTATGTTTTTCAATTTTTTGAATTTTTTTGCTATTTTTTTTTTTGGAATTTTCTAGGCTGGGTCTGGTTGGAATGGAATTCAGGACAAAAATTTTATTCTCTCTTTCTTAGCCTATCTCATCCCGGTTTGGATAGAAATAATGCTGGAATGAAGTTTTTGAATTTTTTGAATTTTTTTGCTATTTTTTTTGGAATTCTCAAGCCCGGGTCGGGTAGGAATGAAATTTGGGACTAAAATTTTTTTCACTCTTTGTTGGCCTTTCTCATCCCAGTTTTGATAGAAATATTGCCGGAAAGAGGTTTTTTATTTTTTTGAATTTTTTTGCTTTTTTTTTTGGAATATTCACGCCCGGGTCGGGTAGGAACGGAATTCGGGACTAAAATTTTTTCTCTCTTTCTCGACCTATCTCAACCCGGTTTGGATAGAAATAATGCTGGAATTATGTTTTTTAATTTTTTGAATTTTCTTTGGAATATTCATGCCCGGGTCGGGTAGGAACGGAATTCAAAACTAAATTTTTTTTTTCTTTCTCGGCCTATCTCAACCTAGTTTGGATAGAAATAATGCCTTCATAGTGGTCCAACATCAAAAAGCGTGTTAGAAATTTTAGGGAAAATGGTGCCCAACGAGTGGATGTCCCACCTATCTTTCAGGGAGATTTGACTTTGAAGCCCCTTCCAAAAAGCCAAACCTTCAAGCGCTAAGAGAAAGAAGAATGCAAAAACCCCTTCTATCAAGAAGCTGAAGGTACACTATTTTCTCCATAGTGACTGTTTCTTGTAACCTCTTCTTTTATCCCTAGACTTAAATAACGTTTCTTATTTTTTTTCTATTTTTGATCTTTGACAAGTTACAAGCTCTGTTCCTCAAGCTCAAGCCAAAGCCAAAGTCACTTCTTCAACCCCAGAGGTTTTTGTATAAGAAATGACTTCTAATGAAGAAATAGAGTCTAACACTAAAAGGGGGGATTCAAATCGGGTGTATGCCGAAAATCCCCAAGAGAAAGAAGATTTAACAGAAGCTACTGAAAGCACCTTGACAGAGTCTAATCCATTGCTCTCATTGGTTTCTCCGAATTTGAGAGTAACTTGTTCTTTATTGCTCTCTAAACATCCTGAAACCATGAGGGATATCAGCAAGTGGACCTTGTCACTTAAGGGCTTTCTCTTACAGCAAATTGGGTCTATCATATCCCAATTGCAGTCAAAGGATAAAGAGGATTGTCTAGCTCTCCCCTTTGACAATTTCCTTTCCACACTGAGTGAGGCTGAGAGCCTAAGTGTCAATGTCAGCTAGTTAAAGAGCCATGTCACTGCATTGAGGGACTTAAAGAAGGTAGGACCCTCTATTCATACTTCCTTGTCCTCACTTCATGAATTAAGAGCTAAGGAGAACTCGTGTATCAAAAAGCAAAGGAAGTAGAATCAGCCTTATAGGTGCATGCCACTTCAATCACTCAACTCCAGGAATCAATCAAAAGACTTCAGGTGGAATTAACATCCCAGCAAGAAACAAGTTCTACCCTTTTAAACTCAACTAGGTGTCACTGTAGAACATAACTCTTTGAGGAAAGAGATTGAGAAGTTGGAAGGCGAGCTAGAAGCTTTGAGCGATCTAGACTTCGATCTTGAAAATTTTAGTTTTCTCACAAACATTCTTTAATTTTCAAGTTGTAATTTTTTTTTTTGGTGGTTTTGAAAATGATGAGAATCGACAAGCATTCAAGGATCCATTGCATGTTCCAGTTGGGCCTATTACTAAAGCAAGATCCAAGAAGATCAAAGAAGCACTTGATGGGCTGATTCAAGAGATTCAAGCTAATTCAAACGCAGTACATTCCAAGCTGGGCCCAAAGGAAGATGAAGGCGTAATAAATTTAATTCAAGCTATTGAGGGCTGATTTGGCTTAATTTATGGCGTGGATTAATGGTTGATTGATTTTCCAGCTCCATATCAGTTAATAGATATTTTTCCTATTTTGGAGCTTCTAATTTCAGACCAGATCTACCTTAATTTTAGGCTTTTATTATTTAGAACGTTTTTTAGCTATTTTCCTATTTTGGATTTGCTAATTTCAGACCAAATCAACTTTTAATTAGGGTTTTATTATTTAGTATGTTTTAAGATTTTCTATTTTCAGTCATGTTTTATAAATAGCATGCACTCATTGTAATGGAGAGGAATTATTAAATAAAAATCAGAAAAAATGTGAGGCTTTGCTCTTCTTTTGGTTCTTTAAGAACTGTGAACTTATCAGAGATTCTTCCTTGTGGCGTTGAAACTTTATACCTTTGGTTCGTGATTCAATTATAATCATTGGATCAAGGTGTTACACTTTATACCTTTGGTTTGTGTTTCGATTATAAACGTTGGGTCAGGGTTTCTATCAAAAATCTGAATTTTAGCTTTCTTGGGCAAGTATTCCAATATTTTTGTTGGGTCTCAAAGCATGTCGATTGAGGTTCGCATCATTTGGTATCAGAGCTAGGTTCTAAAATCAGTTTTCTATCCCTTTATTTATTTTTTCTTGTTATCATCCTATCTTCTTCCTTTTCGTGCTCTTTATTCCTTGTTCATATTTTGTGACGTGCACTAGGTTAAAATCGTGCACCAAGCTCCCAAAAAAGAAAAAAAAGAAAGAAAAAAAAAGACTTCAAAAAAAGAAAAAGAAATAGAAAACAGAAAAAAAAAAAAAATTGTTTGTAGTTTCAATTCACTCAGACCAAAATACTATTTTCTTTTGTCCTCTTCCTTTGCTTTAGTGTTTCTGTCATATTTTCTTGCCATTGGTATTAGTTTAAATACTACAAGTTGAATTTCTTGATCAAGTTTATTAGTTTAAGCAAAACTGAAAAGGAGAAGCTACGAGTGGAAAAAGGCAAGAGAGTGTGAGACTAATATCAGGAAAAAGCTAATTTAAGAGTGAAACATGAGTGTGAGTGACATAATTTGAGTGCAAACACGTGAGGGAGTGTTGTGAGGAATTATTTCTAACATCTATTTGTAGTTTTAAAAATATGTCTTCCAAGGACGAAACATC
>NC_065541.1:26644468-26836050 GCF_932294415.1 Quercus robur
GAATTTTCTAACTCGGGTCGAGTTCGAACGGATAGGAAGGAAATTTTTTTTCTTCTCTATTTTTCGGCCTGTCCATACCCGTTTTTCTTGAAATGAAGCCTGGATGATGTTTTTTTATTTTTAGAATTTTTTTGCATTTATTTTTGAATTTTCTAACTCGGGTCGGGTTCGAACGGATAGGAAGGAATTTTTTTTTCTTCTCTATTTTTCGGCCTGTCCTGACCCGTTTCGCCTTGAAATGAAGCCTGGATAATGTTTTTTCAATTTTTAGAGCTTTTTCGCATTTATTTTTGAATTTTCTAACTCGGGTCGGGTTTGAACGGATAGGAAGGAAATTTTTTTTCTTCTCTATTTTTCGGCCTGTCCTGACCCGTTTCGCCTTGAAATGAAGCCTGGATAATGTTTTTTAATTTTTAGAATTTTTTTGCATTTATTTTTGAATTTTCTAACTTGGGTCGGGTTCGAACGGATAGGAAGGAAATTTTTTTCTTCTCTATTTTTCGGCCTGTCCAGACCCGTTTCGTCTTGAAATGTAGCCTGGATGATGTTTTTAATTTTTAGAATTTTTTTGCATTTATATTTGAATTTTCTAACTCGGGTCGGGTTTGAACGGATAGGAAGGAAATTTTTTTTCTTCTCTATTTTTCGCTCTGTCCATACCCGTTTCTTCTTGAAATGAAGCCTGGAAGATGTTTTTTAATTTTTAAAATATTTTTGCATTTATTTTTGAATTTTCTAACTCGGGTCGGGTTCGAACGGATAGGAAGGAAATTTTTTTTCTTCTCTATTTTTCGGGCTGTCCTGACCCGTTTCGTCTTGAAATGAAGCCTGGATGATGTTTTTTAATTTTTAGAATTTTTTTGCATTTATTTTTGAATTTTCTATCTCGGGTCGGGTTCGAACGGATAGGAAGGAAATGTTTTTTCTACTCTATTTTTCGGCCTGTCCTGACCCATTTCGTATTGAAATGAAGCCTGGATGATGTTTTTTAATTTTTTTAATTTTTTTGTATTTATTTTTGAATTTTCTATCTCGGGTCGGGTTCGAATTGATAGGAAGAAAATTTTTTTTCTTCTCTATTTTTCGGCCTGTCCTGGCCCGTTTCGTCTTGAAATGAAGCCTGGATGATGTTTTTTAATTTTTAGAATTTTTTTGCATTTATTTTTGAATTTTCTATCTCGGGTCGGGTTCGAACGGATAGGAAGGAAATTTTTTTTCTTCTCTATTTTTAGGCCTGTCCATACCCGTTTCTTCTTGAAATGAAGCCTGGATGATATTTTTTAATTTTTCAAATTTTTTTACATTTATATCTGAATTTTCTAACTCGGGTCGGGTTCGAACGGATAGGAAGGAAGTTTTTTTTCATCTCTATTTTTCGGCCTGTCCTGACCCGTTTCGTCTTGAAATGAAGCCTGGATGATGTTTTTCAATTTTTAGAATTTTTTTGCATTTATTTTGGAATTTTCTAACTCGGGTCGGGTTCGAACGGATGAGAAGGAAATTTTTTTCGTTCACAACTTTTCGGCCCGTCCATACCCGTTTCTTCTTGAAATGAAGCTTGGATGATGTTTTTTAATTTTTAGAATTTTTTTGCATTTATTTTTGAATTTTCTATCTCGGGTCGGGTTCGAACGGATAGGAAGGAAATTTTTTTTCTTCTCTATTTTTCGGCCTGTCCGGACCCGTTTCGTCTTAAAATGAAGCCTAGATGATGTTTTTTAATTTTTAGAATTTTTTTTCATTTATTTTTGAATTTTCTAACTCGGGTCAGGTTCGAACGGATGGGAAGGAAATTTTTTTCGTTCTCAATTTTTCGTCCCGTCCATACCCGTTTCTTCTTGAAATGAAGCCTGGATGATCTTTTTTAATTTTTCGAATTTTTTTGCATTTATTTTTGAATTTTCTATCTCGGGTCGGGTTCGAACGGATAGGAAGGAAATTTTTTTTCTTCTCTATTTTTCGGCCTGTCCTGACCCGTTTCGTCTTGAAATGAAGCCTAGATAATTTTTTTAATTTTTAGAATTTTTTTGCATTTATTTTTGAATTTTCTAACTCGGGTCGGGTTCGAACGGATGGGAAGGAAATTTTTTTCGTTCTCAATTTTTCGGCCCATCCATACCCGTTTCTTCTTGAAATGAAGCCTGGATGATGTTTTTTAATTTTTAGAATTTTTTTGCATTTATTTTTGAATTTTCTAACTTGTGTCGGGTTCGAACGGATAGGATGGAAATTTTTTTTCTTCTCTATTTTTCGGCCTGTCCTGACCCGATTCGTCTTGAAATGTAGCCTGGATGATGTTTTTTAATTTTTAGAATTTTTTTGCACTTATTTTTAAATTTTCTAACTCGATTCGGATTCGAACGGATAGGAAGGACATTTTTTTTTCTCTCTATTTTTCGGCCTGTCCTGACCTGTTTCGTCTTGAAATGAAGCCTAGATGATGTTTTTTAGTTTTTAGAATTTTTTTTGCATTTATTTTTGAATTTTCTAACTTGGGTCGGGTTCGAACGGATGGGAAGAAAATTTTTTTCGTTCTCAATTTTTCGGCCCGTCCATACCCGTTTCTTCTTGAAATGAAGCCTGGATGATGTTTTTTAATTTTTAGAATTTTTTTGCATTTATTTTTGAATTTTCTATCTCGTGTTGGGTTCGAACTGACAGGAAGGAAATTTTTTTTCTTCTCTATTTTTCGGTCTGTCCTAACCCGTTTCTTCTTGAAATGAAGCCAGGATGATGTTTTTTAATTTTTAGAATTTTTTTGCATTTATTTTTGAATTTTCTATCCCTGGTCGGGTTCGAACGGATACTAAGGAAATTTTTTTTCTTCTCTATTTTTCGGCCTGTCCATACCCCTTTCCTCTTGAAATGAAGCCTGGATGATGTTTTTTAATTTTTAGAATTTTTTTACATTTATATTTGAATTTTCTGACTCGGGTCGGGTTCGAACGGATAGGTAGGGAATTTTTTTTCTACTCTATTTTTCGGCCTGTCCTGACCCATTTCGTATTGAAATGAGGCCTGGATGATATTTTTTAATTTTTAGAATTTTTTTGCATTTATTTTTGAATTTTCTATCTCGGGTCGGGTTCGAATTGATAGGAAGGAAATTTTTTTTCTTCTCTATTTTTCGATCTGTCCTGACCCGTTTCGTCTTAAAATGAAGCCTGGATGATGTTTTTTAATTTTTAGAATTTTTTTGCATTTATTTTTGAATTTTCTAACTCGGGTCGGGTTCGAACGGATGGGAAGGAAATTTTTTTCGTTCTCAATTTTTCGGCCCATCCATACCCGTTTCTTCTTGAAATGAAGCCTGGATGATGTTTTTTAATTTTTAGAATTTTTTTGCATTTATTTTTGAATTTTCTAACTCGGGTCGGGTTCGAACGGATAGGAAGGAAGTTTTTTTTCTTCTCTATTTTTCGGCCTGTCCTAACCCGTTTCGTCTTGAAATGAAGCCTGGACGATGTTTTTTAATTTTTAGAGCTTTTTCGCATTTATTTTTGAATTTTCTAACTCGGGTCGGGTTCGAACGGATAGGAAGGAAATTTTTTTTCTTCTCTATTTTTCTGCCTGTCCTGACCCGATTCGTCTTGAAATGTAGCCTGGATGATGTTTTTTAATTTTTAGAATTTTTTTGCACTTATTTTTAAATTTTCTAACTCGGTTCGGATTCGAACGGATAGGAAGGAAATTTTTTTTTCTCTCTATTTTTCGGCCTGTCCATAACCGTTTCTTCTTTAAATGAAGTCAGGATGATGTTTTTTAATTTTTAGAATTTTTTTGCATTTATTTTTGAATTTTCTAACTCGGGTCGGGTTCGAATGGATAGGAAGGAAGTTTCTTTTCTTCTCTATTTTTCGGCCTGTCCTAACCCGTTTCGTCTTGAAATGAAGCCTGGACGATGTTTTTTAATTTTTAGAGCTTTTTCGCATTTATTTTTGAATTTTCTAACTCGGGTCGGGTCGAACGGATAGGAAGGAAATTTTTTTTCTTCTCTATTTTTCGGCCTGTCCTGACCTATTTCGCCTTGAAATGAAGCCTGGATCAAGTTTTTAAATTTTTAGAGCTTTTTCGCATTTATTTTTGAATTTTCTAACTCGAGTCGGGTTCGAACAGATAGGAAGGAAATTTTTTTTCTTCTCTATTTTTCGGCCTGTCCTGACCCGTTTCGTCTTGAAATGAAGCCTAGATGATGTTTTCTAATTTTTAGAATTTTTTTTGCATTTATTTTTGAATTTTCTAACTTGGGTCGGGTTCGAACGGATGGGAAGAAAATTTTTTTCGTTCTCAATTTTTCGGCCCGTCCATACCCGTTTCTTCTTGAAATGAAGCCTGGATGATGTTTTTTAATTTTTAGAATTTTTTTGCATTTATTTTTGAATTTTCTATCTCGTGTCGGGTTCGAACTGACAGGAAGGAAATTTTTTTTCTTCTCTATTTTTCGGCCTGTCCTAACCCGTTTCGTCTTGAAATGCAGCCTGGACGATGTTTTTTAATTTTTAGAGCTTTTTCGCATTTATTTTTGAATTTTCTAACTCGGGTCGGGTTCGAACGGATAGGAAGGAAATTTTTTTTCTTCTCTATTTTTCGGCCTGTCCTGACCCGTTTCGCCTTGAAATGAAGCCTGGATAATGTTTTTAAATTTTTAGAGCTTTTTCGCATTTATTTTTGAATTTTCTAACTCGGGTCGGGTTCGAACGGATAGGAAGGAAATTTTTTTTCTTCTCTATTTTTCGGCCTGTCCTGACCCGTTTCGTCTTGAAATGAAGCCTAGATGATGTTTTTTAATTTTTAGAATTTTTTTTGCATTTATTTTTGAATTTTCTAACTTGGGTCGGGTTCGAACGGATGGGAAGAAAATTTTTTTCGTACTCAATTTTTCGGCCCGTCCATACCCGTTTCTTCTTGAAATGAAGCCTGGATGATGTTTTTTAATTTTTAGAATTTTTTTGCATTTATTTTTGAATTTTCTATCTCGGGTCGGGTTCGAACTGATAGGAAGGAAATTTTTTTTCTTCTCTATTTTTCGGTCTGTCCTGACCCGTTTCTTCTTGAAATGAAGCCAGGATGATGTTTTTTAATTTTTAGAATTTTTTTGCATTTATTTTTGAATTTTCTATCTCGGGTCGGGTTCGAACGGATACTAAGGAAATTTTTTTTCTTCTCTATTTTTCGGGCTGTCCTGACCCGTTTCGTCTTGAAATGAAGCCTGGATGATGTTTTTTAATTTTTCGAATTTTTTTACATTTATATTTGAATTTTCTAACTCGGGTCGGGTTCGAACGGATAGGTAGGGAATTTTTTTTCTACTCTATTTTTCGGCCGGTCCTGACCCATTTCGTATTGAAATGAAGCCTGTATGATGTTTTTTAATTTTTAGAATTTTTTTGCATTTATTTTTGAATTTTCTATCTCGGGTCGGGTTCGAATTGATAGGAAGGAAATTTTTTTTCTTCTCTATTTTTCGATCTGTCCTGACTCGTTTCGTCTTGAAATGAAGCCTGGATGATGTTTTTTAATTTTTAGAATTTTTTTGCATTTATTTTTGAATTTTCTATCTCGGGTCGGGTTCGAACGGATAGGAAGGAAATTTTTTTTCTTCTCTATTTTTCGACCTGTCCATACCCGTTTCTTCTTGAAATGAAGCCTGGATGATGTTTTTTAATTTTTAGAATTATTTTACATTTATATTTGAATTTTCTAACTCGGGTCGAGTTAGAACGGATAGGAAGGGAATTTTTTTTCTACTCTATTTCTCGGCCTGTCCTGACCCATTTCGTATTGAAATGAAGCCTGGATGATGTTTTTTAATTTTTAGAATTTTTTTGTATTTATTTTTGAATTTTCTATCTCGGGTCGGGTTCGAATTGATAGGAAGAAAATTTTTTTTCTTCTCTATTTTTCGGCCTGTCCTGACCCGTTTCGTCTTAAAATGAAGCCTGGATGATGTTTTTTAATTTTTAGAATTTTTTTGCATTTATTTTTGAATTTTCTAACTTGTGTCGGGTTCGAACGGATGGGAAGAAAATTTTTTTCGTTCTCAATTTTTCGGCCCGTCCATACCCGTTTCTTCTTGAAATGAAGCCTGGATGATGTTTTTTAATTTTTAGAATTTTTTTGCATTTATTTTTGAATTTTCTAACTTGGGTCGGGTTCGAACTGACAGGAAGGAAATTTTTTTTCTTCTCTATTTTTCGGTCTGTCCTGACCCGTTTCTTCTTGAAATGAAGATAGGATGATGTTTTTTAATTTTTAGAATTTTTTTACATTTATTTTTGAATTTTCTATCTCGTGTCGGGTTCGAACTGACAGGAAGGAAATTTTTTTTCTTCTCTATTTTTCGGTCTGTCCTGACCCGTTTCTTCTTGAAATGAAGATAGGATGATGTTTTTTAATTTTTAGAATTTTTTTGCATTTATTTTTGAATTTTCTATCCCGGGTCGGGTTCGAACGGATACCAAGGAAATTTTTTTTCTTCTCTATTTTTCGGCCAGTCCATACCCGTTTCTTCTTGAAATGAAGCCAGGATGATGTTTTTTAATTTTTAGAATTTTTTTGCATTTATTTTTGAATTTTATAACTCGGGTCGGGTTCGAACGGATAGGAAGGAAGTTTTTTTTCTTCTCTATTTTTCGGCCTGTCCTGACCCGTTTCGTCTTGAAATGAAGCCTGGATGATGTTTTTTAATTTTTAGAATTTTTTTCATTTATTTTTGAATTTTCTATCTCAGGTCGGGTTCGAACGGATAGGAAGGAAATTTTTTTTCTTCTCTATTTTTAGGCCTGCCATACCCGTTTCTTCTAGAAATGAAGCCTGGATGATGTTTTTTAATTTTTCGAATTTTTTTACATTTATATCTGAATTTTCTAACTCGGGTCGGGTTCGAACGGATAGGAAGGAAATTTTTTTTCTTCTCTATTTTTCAGCCTGTCCTGACCCGTTTCATCTTGAAATGAGGCCTAGATGATGTTTTTTAATTTTTAGAATTTTTTTGCATTTATTTTTGAATTTTCTAACTCGGGTCGGGTTCGAACGGTTGGGAAGGAAATTTTTTTCGTTCTCAATTTTTCGGCACGTCCATACCCGTTTCTTCTTGAAATGAAGCCTGGATGATGTTTTTTAATTTTTAGAATTTTTTTGCATTTATTTTTGAATTTTCTAACTCGGGTCGGGTTCGAACGGATAGGAAGGAAGTATTTTTTCTTCTCTATTTTTCGGCCTGTCCTAACCCATTTCGTCTTGAAATGAAGCCTGGACGATGTTTTTTAATTTTTAGAGCTTTTTCGCATTTATTTTTGAATTTTCTAACTCGGGTCGGGTCGAACGGATAGGAAGGAAATTTTTTTTCTTCCCTATTTTTCAGCCTGTCCTGACCCGTTTCGCCTTGAAATGAAGCCTGGATAATGTTTTTAAATTTTTAGAGCTTTTTCGCATTTATTTTTGAATTTTCTAACTCGGGTCGGGTTCGAACGGATAGGAAGGAAGTTTTTTTTCTTCTCTATTTTTCGGCCTGTCCTAACCCGTTTCGTCTTGAAATGCAGCCTGGACGATGTTTTTTAATTTTTAGAGCTTTTTCGCATTTATTTTTGAATTTTCTAACTCGGGTCGGGTTCGAACGGATAGGAAGGAAATTTTTTCTTTTCTCTATTTTTCGGCCTGTCTTGACCCGTTTCGTCTTGAAATGAGGCCTAGATGATGTTTTTTAATTTTTAGAATTTTTTTGCATTTATTTTTGAATTTTCTAACTTGGGTCGGGTTCGAACGGATGGGAAGAAAATTTTTTTTGTTCTCAATTTTTCGGCCCGTCCATACCCGTTTCTTCTTGAAATGAAGCCTGGATGATGTTTTTTAATTTTTAGAATTTTTTTGCATTTATTTTTGAATTTTCTATCTCGTGTCGGGTTCGAACTGACAGGAAGGAAATTTTTTTTCTTCTCTATTTTTCGGTCTGTCCTGACCCGTTTCTTCTTGAAATGAAGATAGGATGACGTTTTTTAATTTTTAGAATTTTTTTGCATTTATTTTTGAATTTTCTATCCCGGGTCGGGTTCGAACGGATACCAAGGAAATTTTTTTTCTTCCCTATTTTTCGGCCTGTCCATACCCGTTTCTTCTTGAAATGAAGCCAGGATGATGTTTTTTAATTTTTAGAATTTTTTGCATTTATTTTTGAATTTTCTAACTCGGGTCGGGTTCGAACGGATAGGAAGGAAGTTTTTTTTCTTCTCTATTTTTCGGCCTGTCCTGACCCGTTTCGTCTTGAAATGAAGCCTGGATGATGTTTTTTAATTTTTAGAATTTTTTTGCATTTATTTTTGAATTTTCTATCTCAGGTCGGGTTCGAACGGATAGGAAGGAAATTTTTTTTCTTCTCTATTTTTAGGCCTGCCAAACCCGTTTCTTCTAGAAATGAAGCCTGGATGATGTTTTTTAATTTTTCGAATTTTTTTACATTTATATCTGAATTTTCTAACTCGGGTCGGGTTCGAACGGATAGGAAGGAAATTTTTTTTCTTCTCTATTTTTCAGCCTGTCCTGACCCGTTTCGTCTTGAAATGAAGCCTAGATGATGTTTTTTAATTTTTAGAATTTTTTTGCATTTATTTTTGAATTTTCTAACTCGGGTCGGGTTCGAACGGTTGGGAAGGAAATTTTTTTCGTTCTCAATTTTTCGGCACGTCCATACCCGTTTCTTCTTGAAATGAAGCCTGGATGATGTTTTTTAATTTTTAGAATTTTTTTGCATTTATTTTTGAATTTTCTAACTTGTGTCGGGTTCGAACGGATAGGAAGGAAATTTTTTTTCTTCCCTATTTTTCGGCCTGTTCTGACCCAATTCGTCTTGAAATGTAGCCTGGATGATGTTTTTTAATTTTGTGAATTTTTTTGCATTTATTTTTGAATTTTCTAACTCGGGTCGGGTTCGAACGGATGGGAAGGAAATTTTTTTCGTTCTCAATTTTTCGGCCCGTCCATACCCGTTTCTTCTTGAAATGAAGCCTGGATGATGTTTTTTAATTTTTAGAATTTTTTTGCATTTATTTTTGAATTTTCTAACTTGTGTCGGGTTCGAACGGATAGGAAGGAAATTTTTTTTCTTCTCTATTTTTCGGCCTGTCCTGACCCGATTCGTCATGAAATGTAGCCTGGATGATGTTTTTTAATTTTTATAATTTTTATGCACTTATTTTTGAATTTTCTAACTCGGTTCGGATTCGAACGGATAGGAAGGAAATTTTTTTTTCTCTCTATTTTTCGGCCTGTCCATAACCGTTTCTTCTTTAAATGAAGCCAGGATGATGTTTTTTAATTTTTAGAATTTTTTTGCATTTATTTTTGAATTTTCTAACTCGGGTCGGGTTCGAACGGATAGGAAGGAAGTTTTTTTTCTTCTCTATTTTTCCGCCTGTCCTAACCCGTTTCGTCTTGAAATGAAGCCTGGACGATGTTTTTTAATTTTTAGAGCTTTTTCGCATTTATTTTTGAATTTTCTAACTCGGGTCGGGTCGAACGGATAGGAAGGAAATTTTTTTTCTTCTCTATTTTTCGGCCTGTCCTGACCCGTTTCGCCTTGAAATGAAGCCTGGATAATGTTTTTAAATTTTTAGAGCTTTTTCGCATTTATTTTTGAATTTTCTAACTCGGGTCGGGTTCGAACGGATAGGAAGGAAGTTTTTTTTTCTTTTCTATTTTTCGGCCTGTCCTAACCCGTTTCGTCTTGAAATGAAGCCTGGACGATGTTTTTTAATTTTTAGAGCTTTTTCGCATTTATTTTTGAATTTTCTAACTCGGGTCGGGTCGAACGGATAGGAAGGAAATTTTTTTTCTTCTCTATTTTTCGGCCTGTCCTGACCCGTTTCGCTTTGAAATGAAGCCTGGATAATGTTTTTAAATTTTTAGAGCTTTTTCGCATTTATTTTTGAATTTTCTAACTCGGGTCGGGTCGAACGGATAGGAAGGAAATTTTTTTTCTTCTCTATTTTTCGGCCTGTCCTGACCCGTTTCGCCTTGAAATGAAGCCTGGATAATGTTTTTAAATTTTTAGAGCTTTTTCGCATTTATTTTTGAATTTTCTAACTCGGGTCGGGTTCGAACGGATAGGAAGGAAGTTTTTTTTCTTCTCTATTTTTCAGCCTGTCCTAACCCGTTTCGTCTTGAAATGAAGCCTGGACGATGTTTTTTAATTTTTAGAGCTTTTTCGCATTTATTTTTGAATTTTCTAACTCTGGTCGGGTCGAACGGATAGGAAGGAAATTTTTTTCTTCTCTATTTTTCGACCTGTCCTAACCCGTTTCGCCTTGAAATGAAGCCTGGATAATGTTTTTAAATTTTTAGAGCTTTTTCGCATTTATTTTTGAATTTTCTAACTCGGGTCGGGTTCGAACGGATAGGAAGGAAATTTTTTTTCTTCTCTATTTTTCGGCCTGTCCTGACCCGTTTCGTCTTGAAATGAAGCCTAGATGATGTTTTTTAATTTTTAGAATTTTTTTTGCATTTATTTTTGAATTTTCTAACTTGGGTCAGGTTCGAACGGATGGGAAGAAAATTTTTTTCGTTCTCAATTTTTCGGCCCGTCCATACCCGTTTCTTCTTGAAATGAAGCCTGGATGATGTTTTTTAATATTTAGAATTTTTTTGCATTTATTTTTGAATTTTCTATCTCGTGTCGGGTTCGAACTGACAGGAAGGAAATTTTTTTTCTTCTCTATTTTTCGGTCTGTCCTGACCCGTTTCTTCTTGAAATGAAGATAGGATGATGTTTTTTAATTTTTAGAATTTTTTTGCATTTATTTTTGAATTTTCTATCCCGGGTCGGGTTCGAACGGATACCAAGGAAATTTTTTTTCTTCTCTATTTTTCGGCCTGTCCATACCCGTTTCTTCTTGAAATGAAGCCAGGATGATGTTTTTTAATTTTTAGAATTTTTTTGCATTTATTTTTTAATTTTCTAACTCGGGTCGGGTTCGAACGGATCGGAAGGAAGTTTTTTTTCTTCTCTATTTTTCGGCCTGTCCTGACCCGTTTCGTCTTGAAATGAAGCCTGGATGATGTTTTTTAATTTTTAGAATTTTTTTGCATTTATTTTTGAATTTTCTATCCCAGGTCGGGTTCGAACGGATAGGAAGGAAATTTTTTTTCTTCTCTATTTTTAGGCCTGCCATACCCGTTTCTTCTGGAAATGAAGCCTGGATGATGTTTTTTAATTTTTCGAATTTTTTTACATTTATATCTGAATTTTCTAACTCGGGTCGGGTTCGAACGGATAGGAAGGAAATTTTTTTTCTTCTCTATTTTTCAGCCTGTCCTGACCCGTTTCGTCCTGAAATGAAGCCTAGATGATGTTTTTTAATTTTTAGAATTTTTTTGCATTTATTTTTTAATTTTCTAACTCGGGTCGGGTTCGAACGGTTGGGAAGGAAATTTTTTTCGTTCTCAATTTTTCGGCACGTCCATACCCGTTTCTTCTTGAAATGAAGCCTGGATGATGTTTTTTAATTTTTAGAATTTTTTTGCATTTATTTTTGAATTTTCTAACTTGGGTCGGGTTCGAACGGATGGGAAGAAAATTTTTTTTGTTCTCAATTTTTTGGCCCGTCCATACCCGTTTCTTCTTGAAATGAAGCCTGGATGATGTTTTTTAATTTTTAGAATTTTTTTGCATTTATTTTTGAATTTTCTATCTCGTGTCGGGTTCGAACTGACAGGAAGGAAATTTTTTTTCTTCTCTATTTTTCGGTCTGTCCTGACCCGTTTCTTCTTGAAATGAAGATAGGATGACGTTTTTTAATTTTTAGAATTTTTTTGCATTTATTTTTGAATTTTCTATCCCGGGTCGGGTTCGAACGGATACCAAGGAAATTTTTTTTTCTTCCCTATTTTTCGGCCTGTCCATACCCGTTTCTTCTTGAAATGAAGCCAAGATGATGTTTTTTAATTTTGAGAATTTTTTGCATTTATTTTTGAATTTTCTAACTCGGGTCGGGTTCGAACGGATAGGAAGGAAGTTTTTTTTCTTCTCTATTTTTCGGCCTGTCCTGACCCGTTTCGTCTTGAAATGAAGCCTGGATGATGTTTTTTAATTTTTAGAATTTTTTTGCATTTATTTTTGAATTTTCTATCTCAGGTCGGGTTCGAACGGATAGGAAGGAAATTTTTTTTCTTCTCTATTTTTAGGCCTGCCATACCCGTTTCTTCTAGAAATGAAGCCTGGATGATGTTTTTTAATTTTTCGAATTTTTTTACATTTATATCTGAATTTTCTAACTCGGGTCGGGTTCGAACGGATAGGAAGGAAATTTTTTTTCTTCTCTATTTTTCGGCCTGTCCTGACCCGTTTCGTCTTGAAATGAAGCCTAGATGATGTTTTTTAATTTTTAGAATTTTTTTGCATTTATTTTTGAATTTTCTAACTTGGGTCAGGTTCGAACGGATGGGAAGAAAATTTTTTTCGTTCTCAATTTTTCGGCCCGTCCATACCCGTTTCTTCTTGAAATGAAGCCTGGATGATGTTTTTTAATATTTAGAATTTTTTTGCATTTATTTTTGAATTTTCTATCTCGTGTCGGGTTCGAACTGACAGGAAGGAAATTTTTTTTCTTCTCTATTTTTCGGTCTGTCCTGACCCGTTTCTTCTTGAAATGAAGATAGGATGATGTTTTTTAATTTTTAGAATTTTTTTGCATTTATTTTTGAATTTTCTATCCCGGGTCGGGTTCGAACGGATACCAAGGAAATTTTTTTTCTTCTCTATTTTTCGGCCTGTCCATACCCGTTTCTTCTTGAAATGAAGCCAGGATGATGTTTTTTAATTTTTAGAATTTTTTTGCATTTATTTTTTAATTTTCTAACTCGGGTCGGGTTCGAACGGATCGGAAGGAAGTTTTTTTTCTTCTCTATTTTTCGGCCTGTCCTGACCCGTTTCGTCTTGAAATGAAGCCTGGATGATGTTTTTTAATTTTTAGAATTTTTTTGCATTTATTTTTGAATTTTCTATCCCAGGTCGGGTTCGAACGGATAGGAAGGAAATTTTTTTTCTTCTCTATTTTTAGGCCTGCCATACCCGTTTCTTCTAGAAATGAAGCCTGGATGATGTTTTTTTAATTTTTCGAATTTTTTTACATTTATATCTGAATTTTCTAACTCGGGTCGGGTTCGAACGGATAGGAAGGAAATTTTTTTCTTCTCTATTTTTCAGCCTGTCCTGACCCGTTTCGTCCTGAAATGAAGCCTAGATGATGTTTTTTAATTTTTAGAATTTTTTTGCATTTATTTTTGAATTTTCTAACTCGGGTCGGGTTCGAACGGTTGGGAAGGAAATTTTTTTCGTTCTCAATTTTTTCGGCACGTCCATACCCGTTTCTTCTTGAAATGAAGCCTGGATGATGTTTTTTAATTTTTAGAATTTTTTTGCATTTATTTTTGAATTTTCTAACTTGGGTCGGGTTCGAACGGATGGGAAGAAAATTTTTTTTGTTCTCAATTTTTTGGCCCGTCCATACCCGTTTCTTCTTGAAATGAAGCCTGGATGATGTTTTTTAATTTTTAGAATTTTTTTGCATTTATTTTTGAATTTTCTATCTCGTGTCGGGTTCGAACTGACAGGAAGGAAATTTTTTTTCTTCTCTATTTTTCGGTCTGTCCTGACCCGTTTCTTCTTGAAATGAAGATAGGATGACGTTTTTTAATTTTTAGAATTTTTTTGCATTTATTTTTGAATTTTCTATCCCGGGTCGGGTTCGAACGGATACCAAGGAAATTTTTTTTCTTCCCTATTTTTCGGCCTGTCCATACCCGTTTCTTCTTGAAATGAAGCCAAGATGATGTTTTTTAATTTTGAGAATTTTTTGCATTTATTTTTGAATTTTCTAACTCGGGTCGGGTTCGAACGGATAGGAAGGAAGTTTTTTTTTCTTCTCTATTTTTCGGCCTGTCCTGACCCGTTTCGTCTTGAAATGAAGCCCTGGATGATGTTTTTTAATTTTTAGAATTTTTTTGCATTTATTTTTGAATTTTCTATCTCAGGTCGGGTTCGAACGGATAGGAAGGAAATTTTTTTTCTTCTCTATTTTTAGGCCTGCCATACCCGTTTCTTCTAGAAATGAAGCCTGGATGATGTTTTTTAATTTTTCGAATTTTTTTACATTTATATCTGAATTTTCTAACTCGGGTCGGGTTCGAACGGATAGGAAGGAAATTTTTTTTCTTCTCTATTTTTCAGCCTGTCCTGACCCGTTTCGTCTTGAAATGAAGCCTAGATGATGTTTTTTAATTTTTAGAATTTTTTTTGCATTTATTTTTGAATTTTCTAACTCGGGTCGGGTTCGAACGGTTGGGAAGGAAATTTTTTTCGTTCTCAATTTTTCGGCACGTCCATACCCGTTTCTTCTTGAAATGAAGCCTGGATGATGTTTTTTAATTTTTAGAATTTTTTTGCATTTATTTTTGAATTTTCTAACTTGTGTCGGGTTCGAACGGATAGGAAGGAAATTTTTTTTCTTCCCTATTTTTCTGCCTGTTCTGACCCAATTCGTCTTGAAATGTAGCCTGGATGATGTTTTTTAATTTTTAGAATTTTTTTGCATTTATTTTTGAATTTTCTAACTCGGGTCGGGTTCGAACGGATGGGAAGGAAATTTTTTTCGTTCTCAATTTTTCGGCCCATCCATACCCGTTTCTTCTTGAAATGAAGCCTGGATGATGTTTTTTAATTTTTAGAATTTTTTTGCATTTATTTTTGAATTTTCTAACTTGTGTCGGGTTCGAACGGATAGGAAGGAAATTTTTTTTCTTCTCTATTTTTCGGCCTGTCCTGACCCGATTCGTCATGAAATGTAGCCTGGATGATGTTTTTTAATTTTTATAATTTTTTTGCACTTATTTTTGAATTTTCTAACTCGGTTCGGATTCGAACGGATAGGAAGGAAATTTTTTTTCCTCTCTATTTTTCGGCCTGTCCATAACCGTTTCTTCTTTAAATGAAGCCAGGATGATGTTTTTTAATTTTTAGAATTTTTTTGCATTTATTTTTGAATTTTCTAACTCGGTCGGGTTCGAACGGATAGGAAGGAAGTTTTTTTTCTTCTCTATTTTTCCGCCTGTCCTAACCCGTTTCGTCTTGAAATGAAGCCTGGACGATGTTTTTTAATTTTTAGAGCTTTTTCGCATTTATTTTTGAATTTTCTAACTCGGGTCGGGTCGAACGGATAGGAAGGAAATTTTTTTTCTTCTCTATTTTTCGGCCTGTCCTGACCCGTTTCGCCTTGAAATGAAGCCTGGATAATGTTTTTAAATTTTTAGAGCTTTTTCGCATTTATTTTTGAATTTTCTAACTCGGGTCGGGTTCGAACGGATAGGAAGGAAGTTTTTTTTCTTTTCTATTTTTCGGCCTGTCCTAACCCGTTTCGTCTTGAAATGAAGCCTGGACGATGTTTTTTAATTTTTAGAGCTTTTTCGCATTTATTTTTGAATTTTCTAACTCGGGTCGGGTCGAACGGATAGGAAGGAAATTTTTTTTCTTCTCTATTTTTCGGCCTGTCCTGACCCGTTTCGCTTTGAAATGAAGCCTGGATAATGTTTTTAAATTTTTAGAGCTTTTTCGCATTTATTTTTGAATTTTCTAACTCGGGTCGGGTTCGAACGGATAGGAAGGAAATTTTTTTTTTCTCTTATTTTTCGGCCTGTCCTGACCCGTTTCGTCTTGAAATGAAGCCTAGATGATGTTTTTTAATTTTTAGAATTTTTTTTGCATTTATTTTTGAATTTTCTAACTTGGGTCGGGTTCGAACGGATGGGAAGAAAATTTTTTTTGTTCTCAATTTTTCGGCCCGTCCATACCCGTTTCTTCTTGAAATGAAGCCTGGATGATGTTTTTCAATTTTTAGAATTTTTTTGCATTTATTTTTGAATTTTCTATCTCGTGTCGGGTTCGAACTGACAGGAAGGAAATTTTTTTTCTTCTCTATTTTTCGGTCTGTCCTGACCCGTTTCTTCTTGAAATGAAGATAGGATGACGTTTTTTAATTTTTAGAATTTTTTTGCATTTATTTTTGAATTTTCTATCCCGGGTCGGGTTCGAACGGATACCAAGGAAATTTTTTTTCTTCCCTATTTTTCGGCCTGTCCATACCCGTTTCTTCTTGAAATGAAGCCAGGATGATGTTTTTTAATTTTTAGAATTTTTTGCATTTATTTTTGAATTTTCTAACTCGGGTCGGGTTCGAACGGATAGGAAGGAAGTTTTTTTTCTTCTCTATTTTTCGGCCTGTCCTGACCCGTTTCGTCTTGAAATGAAGCCTGGATGATGTTTTTTTAATTTTTAGAATTTATTTGCATTTATTTTTTAATTTTCTATCTCAGGTCGGGTTCGAACGGATAGGAAGGAAATTTTTTTTCTTCTCTATTTTTAGGCCTGCCATACCCGTTTCTTCTAGAAATGAAGCCTGGATGATGTTTTTTAATTTTTCGAATTTTTTTACATTTATATCTGAATTTTCTAACTCGGGTCGGGTTCGAACGGATAGGAAGGAAATTTTTTTTCTTCTCTATTTTTCAGCCTGTCCCGACCCGTTTCGTCTTGAAATGAAGCCTAGATGATGTTTTTTAATTTTTAGAATTTTTTTGCATTTATTTTTGAATTTTCTAACTCGGGTCGGGTTCGAACGGTTGGGAAGGAAATTTTTTTCGTTCTCAATTTTTTGGCACGTCCATACCCGTTTCTTCTTGAAATGAAGCCTGGATGATGTTTTTTAATTTTTAGAATTTTTTTGCATTTATTTTTGAATTTTCTAACATGTGTCGGGTTCGAACGGATAGGAAGGAAATTTTTTTTCTTCTCTATTTTTCGGCCTGTTCTGACCCAATTCGTCTTGAAATGTAGCCTGGATGATGTTTTTTAATTTTTAGAATTTTTTTGCATTTATTTTTGAATTTTCTAACTCGGGTCGGGTTCGAACGGATGGGAAGGAAATTTTTTTCGTTCTCAATTTTTCGGCCCGTCCATACCCGTTTCTTCTTGAAATGAAGCCTGGATTATGTTTTTTAATTTTTAGAATTTTTTTGCATTTATTTTTTAATTTTCTAACTTGTGTCGGGTTCGAACGGATAGGAAGGAAATTTTTTTTCTTCTCTATTTTTCGGCCTGTCCTGACCCGATTCGTCATGAAATGTAGCCTGGATGATGTTTTTTAATTTTAATAATTTTTTTGCACTTATTTTTGAATTTTCTAACTCGGTTCGGATTCGAACGGATAGGAAGGAAATTTTTTTTTCTCTCTATTTTTCGGCCTGTCCATAACCGTTTCTTCTTTAAATGAAGCCAGGATGATGTTTTTTAATTTTTAGAATTTTTTTGCATTTATTTTTTAATTTTTTAACTCGGGTCGGGTTCGAACGGATAGGAAGGAAGTTTTTTTTCTTCTCTATTTTTCGGCCTGTCCTAACCCGTTTCGTCTTGAAATGAAGCCTGGACGATGTTTTTTAATTTTTAGAGCTTTTTCGCATTTATTTTTGAATTTTCTAACTCGGGTCGGGTCGAACGGATAGGAAGGAAATTTTTTTTCTTCTCTATTTTTCGGCCTGTCCTGACCCGTTTCGCCTTGAAATGAAGCCTGGATAATGTTTTTAAATTTTTAGAGCTTTTTCGCATTTATTTTTGAATTTTCTAACTCGGGTCGGGTTCGAACGGATAGGAAGGAAGTTTTTTTTCTTCTCTATTTTTCGGCCTGTCCTAACCCGTTTCGTCTTGAAATGAAGCCTGGACGATGTTTTTTAATTTTTAGAGCTTTTTCGCATTTATTTTTGAATTTTCTAACTCTGGTCGGGTCGAACGGATAGGAAGGAAATTTTTTTCTTCTCTATTTTTCGACCTGTCCTGACCCGTTTCGCCTTGAAATGAAGCCTGGATAATGTTTTTAAATTTTTAGAGCTTTTTCGCATTTATTTTTGAATTTTCTAACTCGGGTCGGGTTCGAACGGATAGGAAGGAAATTTTTTTTCTTCTCTATTTTTCGGCCTGTCCTGACCCGTTTCGTCTTGAAATGAAGCCTAGATGATGTTTTTTAATTTTTAGAATTTTTTTTGAATTTATTTTTGAATTTTCTAACTTGGGTCAGGTTCGAACGGATGGGGAGAAAATTTTTTTCGTTCTCAATTTTTCGGCCCGTCCATACCCGTTTCTTCTTGAAATGAAGCCTGGATGATGTTTTTTAATATTTAGAATTTTTTTGCATTTATTTTTGAATTTTCTATCTTGTGTCGGGTTCGAACTGACAGGAAGGAAATTTTTTTTCTTCTCTATTTTTCGGTCTGTCCTGACCCGTTTCTTCTTGTAATGAAGATAGGATGATGTTTTTTAATTTTTAGAATTTTTTTGCATTTATTTTTGAATTTTCTATCCCGGGTCGGGTTCGAACGGATACCAAGGAAATTTTTTTTCTTCTCTATTTTTCGGCCTGTCCATAGCCGTTTCTTCTTGAAATGAAGCCAGGATGATGTTTTTTAATTTTTAGAATTTTTTTGCATTTATTTTTTAATTTTCTAACTCGGGTCGGGTTCGAACGGATCGGAAGGAAGTTTTTTTTCTTCTCTATTTTTCGGCCTGTCCTGACCCGTTTCGTCTTGAAATGAAGCCTGGATGATGTTTTTTAATTTTTAGAATTTTTTTGCATTTATTTTTGAATTTTCTATCCCAGGTCGGGTTCGAACGGATAGGAAGGAAATTTTTTTTCTTCTCTATTTTAGGCCTGCCATACCCGTTTCTTCTGGAAATGAAGCCTGGATGATGTTTTTTAATTTTTCGAATTTTTTTACATTTATATCTGAATTTTCTAACTCGGGTCGGGTTCGAACGGATAGGAAGGAAATTTTTTTTCTTCTCTATTTTTCAGCCTGTCCTGACCCGTTTCGTCCTGAAATGAAGCCTAGATGATGTTTTTTAATTTTTAGAATTTTTTTGCATTTATTTTTTAATTTTCTAACTCGGGTCGGGTTCGAACGGTTGGGAAGGAAATTTTTTTCGTTCTCAATTTTTCGGCACGTCCATACCCGTTTCTTCTTGAAATGAAGCCTGGATGATGTTTTTTAATTTTTAGAATTTTTTTGCATTTATTTTTGAATTTTCTAACTTGGGTCGGGTTCGAACGGATGGGAAGAAAATTTTTTTTGTTCTCAATTTTTTGGCCCGTCCATACCCGTTTCTTCTTGAAATGAAGCCTGGATGATGTTTTTTAATTTTTAGAATTTTTTTGCATTTATTTTTGAATTTTCTATCTCGTGTCGGGTTCGAACTGACAGGAAGGAAATTTTTTTTCTTCTCTATTTTTCGGTCTGTCCTGACCCGTTTCTTCTTGAAATGAAGATAGGATGACGTTTTTTAATTTTTAGAATTTTTTTGCATTTATTTTTGAATTTTCTATCCTGGGTCGGGTTCGAACGGATACGAAGGAAATTTTTTTTCTTCCCTATTTTTCGGCCTGTCCATACCCGTTTCTTCTTGAAATGAAGCCAGGATGATGTTTTTTAATTTTTAGAATTTTTTGCATTTATTTTTGAATTTTCTAACTCGGGTCGGGTTCGAACGGATAGGAAGGAAGTTTTTTTTCTTCTCTATTTTTCGGCCTGTCCTGACCCGTTTCGTCTTGAAATGAAGCCTGGATGATGTTTTTTAATTTTTAGAATTTTTTTGCATTTATTTTTGAATTTTCTATCTCAGGTCGGGTTCGAACGGATAGGAAGGAAATTTTTTTTCTTCTCTATTTTTAGGCCTGCCATACCCGTTTCTTCTAGAAATGAAGCCTGGATGATGTTTTTTAATTTTTCGAATTTTTTTACATTTATATCTGAATTTTCTAACTCGGGTCGGGTTCGAACGGATAGGAAGGAAATTTTTTTTCTTCTCTATTTTTCAGCCTGTCCTGACCCGTTTCGTCTTGAAATGAAGCCTAGATGATGTTTTTTAATTTTTAGAATTTTTTTGCATTTATTTTTGAATTTTCTAACTCGGGTCGGGTTCGAACGGTTGGGAAGGAAATTTTTTTCGTTCTCAATTTTTTGGCACGTCCATACCCGTTTCTTCTTGAAATGAAGCCTGGATGATGTTTTTTAATTTTTAGAATTTTTTTGCATTTATTTTTGAATTTTCTAACTTGTGTCGGGTTCGAACGGATAGGAAGGAAATTTTTTTTCTTCTCTATTTTTCGGCCTGTTCTGACCCAATTCGTCTTGAAATGTAGCCTGGATGATGTTTTTTAATTTTTAGAATTTTTTTGCATTTATTTTTGAATTTTCTAACTCGGGTCGGGTTCGAACGGATGGGAAGGAAATTTTTTTCGTTCTCAATTTTTCGGCCCGTCCATACCCGTTTCTTCTTGAAATGAAGCCTGGATGATGTTTTTTAATTTTTAGAATTTTTTTGCATTTATTTTTGAATTTTCTAACTTGTGTCGGGTTCGAACGGATAGGAAGGAAATTTTTTTTCTTCTCTATTTTTCAGCCTGTCCTGACCCGTTTCGTCCTGAAATGAAGCCTAGATGATGTTTTTTAATTTTTAAAATTTTTTTGCATTTATTTTTGAATTTTCTAACTCGGGTCGGGTTCGAACGGTTGGGAAGGAAATTTTTTTCGTTCTCAATATTTCGGCACGTCCATACCCGTTTCTTCTTGAAATGAAGCCTGGATGATGTTTTTTAATTTTTAGAATTTTTTTGCATTTATTTTTGAATTTTCTAACTTGGGTCGGGTTCGAACGGATGGGAAGAAAATTTTTTTCGTTCTCAATTTTTCGGCCCGTCCATACCCGTTTCTTCTTGAAATGAAGCCTGGATGATGTTTTTTAATTTTTAGAATTTTTTTGCATTTATTTTTGAATTTTCTATCTCGTGTCGGGTTCGAACTGACAGGAAGGAAATTTTTTTTCTTCTCTATTTTTCGGTCTGTCCTGACCCGTTTCTTCTTGAAATGAAGATAGGATGATGTTTTTTAATTTTTAGAATTTTTTTGCATTTATTTTTGAATTTTCTATCCCGGGTCGGGTTCGAACGGATACCAAGGAAATTTTTTTTCTTCTCTATTTTTCGGCCTGTCCATACCCGTTTCTTCTTGAAATGAAGCCAGGATGATGTTTTTTAATTTTTAGAATTTTTTGCATTTATTTTTGAATTTTCTAACTCGGGTCGGGTTCGAACGGATAGGAAGGAAGTTTTTTTTCTTCTCTATTTTTAGGCCTGTCCTGACCCGTTTCGTCTTGAAATGAAGCCTGGATGATGTTTTTTAATTTTTAGAATTTTTCTGCATTTATTTTTGAATTTTCTATCTCAGGTCGGGTTCGAACGGATAGGAAGGAAATTTTTTTTCTTCTCTATTTTTAGGCCTGCCATACCCGTTTCTTCTAGAAATGAAGCCTGGATGATGTTTTTTAATTTTTCGAATTTTTTTACATTTATATCCGAATTTTCTAACTCGGGTCGGGTTCGAACGGATTGGAAGGAAATTTTTTTTCTTCTCTATTTTTCAGCCTGTCCTGACCCGTTTCGTCTTGAAATGAAGCCTAGATGATGTTTTTTAATTTTTAGAATTTTTTTGCATTTATTTTTGAATTTTCTAACTCGGGTCGGGTTCGAACGGTTGGGAAGGAAATTTTTTTCGTTCTCAATTTTTTGGCACGTCCATACCCGTTTCTTCTTGAAATGAAGCCTGGATGATGTTTTTTAATTTTTAGAATTTTTTTGCATTTATTTTTGAATTTTCTAACTTGTGTCGGGTTCGAACGGATAGGAAGGAAATTTTTTTTCTTCTCTCTTTTTCGGCCTGTTCTGACCCAATTCGTCTTGAAATGTAGCCTGGATGATGTTTTTTAATTTTTAGAATTTTTTTGCATTTATTTTTGAATTTTCTAACTCGGGTCGGGTTCGAACGGATGGGAAGGAAATTTTTTTAGTTCTCAATTTTTCGGCCCGTCCATACCCGTTTCTTCTTGAAATGAAGCCTGGATGATGTTTTTTAATTTTTAGAATTTTTTTGCATTTATTTTTGAATTTTCTAACTTGTGTCGGGTTCGAACGGATAGGAAGGAAATTTTTTTTCTTCTCTATTTTTCGGCCTGTCCTGACCCGATTCGTCATGAAATGTAGCCTGGATGATGTTTTTTAATTTTAATAATTTTTTTGCACTTATTTTTGAATTTTCTAACTCGGTTCGGATTCGAACGGATAGGAAGGAAATTTTTTTTTCTCTCTATTTTTCGGCCTGTCCATAACCGTTTCTTCTTTAAATGAAGCCAGGATGATGTTTTTTAATTTTTAGAATTTTTTTACATTTATTTTTTAATTTTTTAACTCGGGTCGGGTTCGAACGGATAGGAAGGAAGTTTTTTTTCTTCTCTATTTTTCGGCCTGTCCTAACCCGTTTCGTCTTGAAATGAAGCCGGGACGATGTTTTTTAATTTTTAGAGCTTTTTCGCATTTATTTTTGAATTTTCTAACTCGGGTCGGGTCGAACGGATAGGAAGGAAATTTTTTTTCTTCTCTATTTTTCGGCCTGTCCTGACCCGTTTCGCCTTGAAATGAAGCCTGGATAATGTTTTTAAATTTTTAGAGCTTTTTCGCATTTATTTTTGAATTTTCTAACTCGGGTCGGGTTCGAACGGATAGGAAGGAAGTTTTTTTTCTTCTCTATTTTTCGGCCTGTCCTAACCCGTTTCGTCTTGAAATGAAGCCTGGACGATGTTTTTTAATTTTTAGAGCTTTTTCGCATTTATTTTTGAATTTTCTAACTCTGGTCGGGTCGAACGGATAGGAAGGAAATTTTTTTCTTCTCTATTTTTCGACCTGTCCTGACCCGTTTCGCCTTGAAATGAAGCCTGGATAATGTTTTTAAATTTTTAGAGCTTTTTCGCATTTATTTTTGAATTTTCTAACTCGGGTCGGGTTCGAACGGATAGGAAGGAAATTTTTTTTCTTCTCTATTTTTCGGCCTGTCCTGACCCGTCTCGTCTTGAAATGAAGCCTAGATGATGTTTTTTAATTTTTAGAATTTTTTTTGCATTTATTTTTGAATTTTCTAACTTGGGTCAGGTTCGAACGGATGGGAAGAAAATTTTTTTCGTTCTCAATTTTTCGGCCCGTCCATACCCGTTTCTTCTTGAAATGAAGCCTGGATGATGTTTTTTAATATTTAGAATTTTTTTGCATTTATTTTTGAATTTTCTATCTCGTGTCGGGTTCGAACTGACAGGAAGGAAATTTTTTTTCTTCTCTATTTTTCGGTCTGTCCTGACCCGTTTCTTCTTGTAATGAAGATAGGATGATGTTTTTTAATTTTTAGAATTTTTTTGCATTTATTTTTGAATTTTCTATCCCGGGTCGGGTTCGAACGGATACCAAGGAAATTTTTTTTCTTCTCTATTTTTCGGCCTGTCCATACCCGTTTCTTCTTGAAATGAAGCCAGGATGATGTTTTTTAATTTTTAGAATTTTTTTGCATTTATTTTTTAATTTTCTAACTCGGGTCGGGTTCGAACGGATCGGAAGGAAGTTTTTTTTCTTCTCTATTTTTCGGCCTGTCCTGACCCGTTTCGTCTTGAAATGAAGCCTGGATGATGTTTTTTAATTTTTAGAATTTTTTTGCATTTATTTTTGAATTTTCTATCCCAGGTCGGGTTCGAACGGATACGAAGGAAATTTTTTTTCTTCTCTATTTTTAGGCCTGCCATACCCGTTTCTTCTGGAAATGAAGCCTGGATGATGTTTTTTAATTTTTCGAATTTTTTTACATTTATATCTGAATTTTCTAACTCGGGTCGGGTTCGAACGGATAGGAAGGAAATTTTTTTTCTTCTCTATTTTTCAGCCTGTCCTGACCCGTTTCGTCCTGAAATGAAGCCTAGATGATGTTTTTTAATTTTTAGAATTTTTTTGCATTTATTTTTTAATTTTCTAACTCGGGTCGGGTTCGAACGGTTGGGAAGGAAATTTTTTTCGTTCTCAATTTTTCGGCACGTCCATACCCGTTTCTTCTTGAAATGAAGCCTGGATGATGTTTTTTAATTTTTAGAATTTTTTTGCATTTATTTTTGAATTTTCTAACTTGGGTCGGGTTCGAACGGATGGGAAGAAAATTTTTTTTGTTCTCAATTTTTCGGCCCGTCCATACCCGTTTCTTCTTGAAATGAAGCCTGGATGATGTTTTTTAATTTTTAGAATTTTTTTGCATTTATTTTTGAATTTTCTATCTCGTGTCGGGTTCGAACTGACAGGAAGGAAATTTTTTTTCTTCTCTATTTTTCGGTCTGTCCTGACCCGTTTCTTCTTGAAATGAAGATAGGATGACGTTTTTTAATTTTTAGAATTTTTTTGCATTTATTTTTGAATTTTCTATCCCGGGTCGGGTTCGAACGGATACCAAGGAAATTTTTTTTCTTCCCTATTTTTCGGCCTGTCCATACCCGTTTCTTCTTGAAATGAAGCCAGGATGATGTTTTTTAATTTTTAGAATTTTTTGCATTTATTTTTGAATTTTCTAACTCGGGTCGGGTTCGAACGGATAGGAAGGAAGTTTTTTTTCTTCTCTATTTTTCGGCCTGTCCTGACCCGTTTCGTCTTGAAATGAAGCCTGGATGATGTTTTTTAATTTTTAGAATTTTTTTGCATTTATTTTTGAATTTTCTATCTCAGGTCGGGTTCGAACGGATAGGAAGGAAATTTTTTTTCTTCTCTATTTTTAGGCCTGCCATACCCGTTTCTTCTAGAAATGAAGCCTGGATGATGTTTTTTAATTTTTCGAATTTTTTTACATTTATATCTGAATTTTCTAACTCGGGTCGGGTTCGAACGGATAGGAAGGAAATTTTTTTTCTTCTCTATTTTTCAGCCTGTCCTGACCCGTTTCGTCTTGAAATGAAGCCTCGATGATGTTTTTTAATTTTTAGAATTTTTTTGCATTTATTTTTGAATTTTCTAACTCGAGTCGGGTTCGAACGGTTGGGAAGGAAATTTTTTTCGTTCTCAATTTTTTGGCACGTCCATACCCGTTTCTTCTTGAAATGAAGCCTGGATGATGTTTTTTAATTTTTAGAATTTTTTTGCATTTATTTTTGAATTTTCTAACTTGTGTCGGGTTCGAACGGATAGGAAGGAAATTTTTTTTCTTCTCTATTTTTCGGCCTGTTCTGACCCAATTCGTCTTGAAATGTAGCCTGGATGATGTTTTTTAATTTTTAGAATTTTTTTGCATTTATTTTTGAATTTTCTAACTCGGGTCGGGTTCGAACGGATGGGAAGGAAATTTTTTTCGTTCTCAATTTTTCGGCCCGTCCATACCCGTTTCTTCTTGAAACGAAGCCTGGATGATGTTTTTTAATTTTTAGAATTTTTTTGCATTTATTTTTGAATTTTCTAACTTGTGTCGGGTTCGAACGGATAGGAAGGAAATTTTTTTTCTTCTCTATTTTTCGGCCTGTCCTGACCCGATTCGTCATGAAATGTAGCCTGGATGATGTTTTTTAATTTTAATAATTTTTTTGCACTTATTTTTGAATTTTCTAACTCGGTTCGGATTCGAACGGATAGGAAGGAAATTTTTTTTTCTCTCTATTTTTCGGCCTGTCCATAACCGTTTCTTCTTTAAATGAAGCCAGGATGATGTTTTTTAATTTTTAGAATTTTTTTGCATTTATTTTTTAATTTTTTAACTCGGGTCGGGTTCGAACGGATAGGAAGGAAGTTTTTTTTCTTCTCTATTTTTCGGCCTGTCCTAACCCGTTTCGTCTTGAAATGAAGCCGGGACGATGTTTTTTAATTTTTAGAGCTTTTTCGCATTTATTTTTGAATTTTCTAACTCGGGTCGGGTCGAACGGATAGGAAGGAAATTTTTTTTCTTCTCTATTTTTCGGCCTGTCCTGACCCGTTTCGCCTTGAAATGAAGCCTGGATAATGTTTTTAAATTTTTAGAGCTTTTTCGCATTTATTTTTGAATTTTCTAACTCGGGTCGGGTTCGAACGGATAGGAAGGAAGTTTTTTTTCTTCTCTATTTTTCGGCCTGTCCTAACCCGTTTCGTCTTGAAATGAAGCCTGGACGATGTTTTTTAATTTTTAGAGCTTTTTCGCATTTATTTTTGAATTTTCTAACTCTGGTCGGGTCGAACGGATAGGAAGGAAATTTTTTTCTTCTCTATTTTTCGACCTGTCCTGACCCGTTTCGCCTTGAAATGAAGCCTGGATAATGTTTTTAAATTTTTAGAGCTTTTTCGCATTTATTTTTGAATTTTCTAACTCGGGTCGGGTTCGAACGGATAGGAAGGAAATTTTTTTTCTTCTCTATTTTTCAGCCTGTCCTGACCCGTTTCGTCCTGAAATGAAGCCTAGATGATGTTTTTTAATTTTTAGAATTTTTTTGCATTTATTTTTTAATTTTCTAACTCGGGTCGGGTTCGAACGGTTGGGAAGGAAATTTTTTTCGTTCTCAATTTTTCGGCACGTCCATACCCGTTTCTTCTTGAAATGAAGCCTGGATGATGTTTTTTAATTTTTAGAATTTTTTTGCATTTATTTTTGAATTTTCTAACTTGGGTCGGGTTCGAACGGATGGGAAGAAAATTTTTTTTGTTCTCAATTTTTCGGCCCGTCCATACCCGTTTCTTCTTGAAATGAAGCCTGGATGATGTTTTTTAATTTTTAGAATTTTTTTGCATTTATTTTTGAATTTTCTATCTCGTGTCGGGTTCGAACTGACAGGAAGGAAATTTTTTTTCTTCTCTATTTTTCGGTCTGTCCTGACCCGTTTCTTCTTGAAATGAAGATAGGATGACGTTTTTTAATTTTTAGAATTTTTTTGCATTTATTTTTGAATTTTCTATCCCGGGTCGGGTTCGAACGGATACCATGGAAATTTTTTTTCTTCCCTATTTTTCGGCCTGTCCATACCCGTTTCTTCTTGAAATGAAGCCAGGATGATGTTTTTTAATTTTTAGAATTTTTTGCATTTATTTTTGAATTTTCTAACTCGGGTCGGGTTCGAACGGATAGGAAGGAAGTTTTTTTTCTTCTCTATTTTTCGGCCTGTCCTGACCCGTTTCGTCTTGAAATGAAGCCTGGATGATGTTTTTTAATTTTTAGAATTTTTTTGCATTTATTTTTGAATTTTCTATCTCAGGTCGGGTTCGAACGGATAGGAAGGAAATTTTTTTTCTTCTCTATTTTTAGGCCTGCCATACCCGTTTCTTCTAGAAATGAAGCCTGGATGATGTTTTTTAATTTTTCGAATTTTTTTACATTTATATCTGAATTTTCTAACTCGGGTCGGGTTCGAACGGATAGGAAGGAAATTTTTTTTCTTCTCTATTTTTCAGCCCGTCCTGACCCGTTTCGTCTTGAAATGAAGCCTAGATGATGTTTTTTAATTTTTAGAATTTTTTTGCATTTATTTTTGAATTTTCTAACTCGGGTCGGGTTCGAACGGTTGGGAAGGAAATTTTTTTCGTTCTCAATTTTTTGGCACGTCCATACCCGTTTCTTCTTGAAATGAAGCCTGGATGATGTTTTTTAATTTTTAGAATTTTTTTGCATTTATTTTTGAATTTTCTAACTTGTGTCGGGTTCGAACGGATAGGAAGGAAATTTTTTTTCTTCTCTATTTTTCGGCCTGTTCTGACCCAATTCGTCTTGAAATGTAGCCTGGATGATGTTTTTTAATTTTTAGAATTTTTTTGCATTTATTTTTGAATTTTCTAACTCGGGTCGGGTTCGAACGGATGGGAAGGAAATTTTTTTCGTTCTCAATTTTTCGGCCCGTCCATACCCGTTTCTTCTTGAAATGAAGCCTGGATGATGTTTTTTAATTTTTAGAATTTTTTTGCATTTATTTTTGAATTTTCTAACTTGTGTCGGGTTCGAACGGATAGGAAGGAAATTTTTTTTCTTCTCTATTTTTCAGCCTGTCCTGACCCGTTTCGTCCTGAAATGAAGCCTAGATGATGTTTTTTAATTTTTAGAATTTTTTTGCATTTATTTTTGAATTTTCTAACTCGGGTCGGGTTCGAACGGTTGGGAAGGAAATTTTTTTCGTTCTCAATTTTTCGGCACGTCCATACCCGTTTCTTCTTGAAATGAAGCCTGGATGATGTTTTTTAATTTTTAGAATTTTTTTGCATTTATTTTTGAATTTTCTAACTTGGGTCGGGTTCGAACGGATGGGAAGAAAATTTTTTTTGTTCTCAATTTTTCGGCCCGTCCATACCCGTTTCTTCTTGAAATGAAGCCTGGATGATGTTTTTTAATTTTTAGAATTTTTTTGCATTTATTTTTGAATTTTCTATCTCGTGTCGGGTTCGAACTGACAGGAAGGAAATTTTTTTTCTTCTCTATTTTTCGGTCTGTCCTGACCCGTTTCTTCTTGAAATGAAGATAGGATGATGTTTTTTAATTTTTAGAATTTTTTTGCATTTATTTTTGAATTTTCTATCCCGGGTCGGGTTCGAACGGATACCAAGGAAATTTTTTTTCTTCTCTATTTTTCGGCCTGTCCATACCCGTTTCTTCTTGAAATGAAGCCAGGATGATGTTTTTTAATTTTTAGAATTTTTTGCATTTATTTTTGAATTTTCTAACTCGGGTCGGGTTCGAACGGATAGGAAGGAAGTTTTTTTTCTTCTCTATTTTTAGGCCTGTCCTGACCCGTTTCGTCTTGAAATGAAGCCTGGATGATGTTTTTTAATTTTTAGAATTTTTCTGCATTTATTTTTGAATTTTCTATCTCAGGTCGGGTTCGAACGGATAGGAAGGAAATTTTTTTTCTTCTCTATTTTTAGGCCTGCCATACCCGTTTCTTCTAGAAATGAAGCCTGGATGATGTTTTTTAATTTTTCGAATTTTTTTACATTTATATCTGAATTTTCTAACTCGGGTCGGGTTCGAACGGATAGGAAGGAAATTTTTTTTCTTCTCTATTTTTCAGCCTGTCCTGACCCGTTTCGTCTTGAAATGAAGCCTAGATGATGTTTTTTAATTTTTAGAATTTTTTTGCATTTATTTTTGAATTCTCTAACTCGGGTCGGGTTCGAACGGTTGGGAAGGAAATTTTTTTCGTTCTCAATTTTTTGGCACGTCCATACCCGTTTCTTCTTGAAATGAAGCCTGGATGATGTTTTTTAATTTTTAGAATTTTTTTGCATTTATTTTTGAATTTTCTAACTTGTGTCGGGTTCGAACGGATAGGAAGGAAATTTTTTTTCTTCTCTATTTTTCGGCCTGTTCTGACCCAATTCGTCTTGAAATGTAGCCTGGATGATGTTTTTTAATTTTTAGAATTTTTTTGCATTTATTTTTGAATTTTCTAACTCGGGTCGGGTTCGAACGGATAGGAAGGAAATTTTTTTCGTTCTCAATTTTTCGGCCCGTCCATACCCGTTTCTTCTTGAAATGAAGCCTGGATGATGTTTTTTAATTTTTAGAATTTTTTTGCATTTATTTTTGAATTTTCTAACTTGTGTCGGGTTCGAACGGATAGGAAGGAAATTTTTTTTCTTCTCTATTTTTCGGCCTGTCCTGACCCGATTCGTCATGAAATGTAGCCTGGATGATGTTTTTTAATTTTAATAATTTTTTTGCACTTATTTTTGAATTTTCTAACTCGGTTCGGATTCGAACGGATAGGAAGGAAATTTTTTTTTCTCTCTGTTTTTCGGCCTGTCCATAACCGTTTCTTCTTTAAATGAAGCCAGGATGATGTTTTTTAATTGTTAGAATTTTTTTGCATTTATTTTTTAATTTTTTAACTCGGGTCGGGTTCGAACGGATAGGAAGGAAGTTTTTTTTCTTCTCTATTTTTCGGCCTGTCCTAACCCGTTTCGTCTTGAAATGAAGCCTGGACGATGTTTTTTAATTTTTAGAGCTTTTTCGCATTTATTTTTGAATTTTCTAACTCGGGTCGGGTCGAACGGATAGGAAGGAAATTTTTTTCTTCTCTATTTTTCGACCTGTCCTGACCCGTTTCGCCTTGAAATGAAGCCTGGATAATGTTTTTAAATTTTTAGAGCTTTTTCGCATTTATTTTTGAATTTTCTAACTCGGGTCGGGTTCGAACGGATAGGAAGGAAATTTTTTTTCTTCTCTATTTTTCGGCCTGTCCTGACCCGTTTCGTCTTGAAATGAAGCCTAGATGATGTTTTTTAATTTTTAGAATTTTTTTTGCATTTATTTTTGAATTTTCTAACTTGGGTCAGGTTCGAACGGATGGGAAGAAAATTTTTTTCGTTCTCAATTTTTCGGCCCGTCCATACCCGTTTCTTCTTGAAATGAAGCCTGGATGATGTTTTTTAATATTTAGAATTTTTTTGCATTTATTTTTGAATTTTCTATCTCGTGTCGGGTTCGAACTGACAGGAAGGAAATTTTTTTTCTTCTCTATTTTTCGGTCTGTCCTGACCCGTTTCTTCTTGTAATGAAGATAGGATGATGTTTTTTAATTTTTAGAATTTTTTTGCATTTATTTTTGAATTTTCTATCCCGGGTCGGGTTCGAACGGATACCAAGGAAATTTTTTTTCTTCTCTATTTTTCGGCCTGTCCATACCCGTTTCTTCTTGAAATGAAGCCAGGATGATGTTTTTTAATTTTTAGAATTTTTTTGCATTTATTTTTTAATTTTCTAACTCGGGTCGGGTTCGAACGGATCGGAAGGAAGTTTTTTTTCTTCTCTATTTTTCGGCCTGTCCTGACCCGTTTCGTCTTGAAATGAAGCCTGGATGATGTTTTTTAATTTTTAGAATTTTTTTGCATTTATTTTTGAATTTTCTATCCCAGGTCGGGTTCGAACGGATAGGAAGGAAATTTTTTTTCTTCTCTATTTTTAGGCCTGCCATACCCGTTTCTTCTAGAAATGAAGCCTGGATTATGTTTTTTAATTTTTCGAATTTTTTTACATTTATATCTGAATTTTCTAACTCGGGTCGGGTTCGAACGGATAGGAAGGAAATTTTTTTTCTTCTCTATTTTTCGGCCTGTCCTGACCCGTTTCGTCCTGAAATGAAGCCTAGATGATGTTTTTTAATTTTTAGAATTTTTTTGCATTTATTTTTTAATTTTCTAACTCGGGTCGGGTTCGAACGGTTGGGAAGGAAATTTTTTTCGTTCTCAATTTTTCGGCACGTCCATACCCGTTTCTTCTTGAAATGAAGCCTGGATGATGTTTTTTAATTTTTAGAATTTTTTTGCATTTATTTTTGAATTTTCTAACTTGGGTCGGGTTCGAACGGATGGGAAGAAAATTTTTTTTGTTCTCAATTTTTCGGCCCGTCCATACCCGTTTCTTCTTGAAATGAAGCCTGGATGATGTTTTTTAATTTTTAGAATTTTTTTGCATTTATTTTTGAATTTTCTATCTCGTGTCGGGTTCGAACTGACAGGAAGGAAATTTTTTTTCTTCTCTATTTTTCGGTCTGTCCTGACCCGTTTCTTCTTGAAATGAAGATAGGATGATGTTTTTTAATTTTTAGAATTTTTTTGCATTTATTTTTGAATTTTCTATCCCGGGTCGGGTTCGAACGGATAGCAAGGAAATTTTTTTTCTTCCCTATTTTTCGGCCTGTCCATACCCGTTTCTTCTTGAAATGAAGCCAGGATGATGTTTTTTAATTTTTAGAATTTTTTGTATTTATTTTTGAATTTTCTAACTCGGGTCGGGTTCGAACGGATAGGAAGGAAGTTTTTTTTCTTCTCTATTTTTCGGCCTGTCCTGACCCGTTTCGTCTTGAAATGAAGCCTGGATGATGTTTTTTAATTTTTAGAATTTTTTTGCATTTATTTTTGAATTTTCTATCTCAGGTCGGGTTCGAACGGATAGGAAGGAAATTTTTTTTCTTCTCTATTTTTAGGCCTGCCATACCCGTTTCTTCTAGAAATGAAGCCTGGATGATGTTTTTTAATTTTTCGAATTTTTTTACATTTATATCTGAATTTTCTAACTCGGGTCGGGTTCGAACGGATAGGAAGGAAATTTTTTTTCTTCTCTATTTTTCAGCCTGTCCTGACCCGTTTCGTCTTGAAATGAAGCCTAGATGATGTTTTTTAATTTTTAGAATTTTTTTGCATTTATTTTTGAATTTTCTAACTCGGGTCGGGTTCGAACGGTTGGGAAGGAAATTTTTTTTCGTTCTCAATTTTTCGGCCCGTCCATACCCGTTTTTCTTGAAATGAAGCCTGGATGATGTTTTTTAATTTTTAGAATTTTTTTGCATTTATTTTTGAATTTTCTAACTTGTGTCGGGTTCGAACGGATAGGAAGGAAATTTTTTTTCTTCTCTATTTTTCGGCCTGTTCTGACCCAATTCGTCTTGAAATGTAGCCTGGATGATGTTTTTTAATTTTTAGAATTTTTTTGCATTTATTTTTGAATTTTCTAACTCGGGTCGGGTTCGAACGGATGGGAAGGAAATTTTTTTCGTTCTCAATTTTTCGGCCCGTCCATACCCGTTTCTTCTTGAAATGAAGCCTGGATGATGTTTTTTAATTTTTAGAATTTTTTTGCATTTATTTTTGAATTTTCTAACTTGTGTCGGGTTCGAACGGAAAGGAAGGAAATTTTTTTTCTTCTCTATTTTTCAGCCTGTCCTGACCCGTTTCGTCCTGAAATGAAGCCTAGATGATGTTTTTTAATTTTTAGAATTTTTTTGCATTTATTTTGGAATTTTCTAACTCGGGTCGGGTTCGAACGGTTGGGAAGGAAATTTTTTTCGTTCTCAATTTTTCGGCACGTCCATACCCGTTTCTTCTTGAAATGAAGCCTGGATGATGTTTTTTCATTTTTAGAATTTTTTTGCATTTATTTTTGAATTTTCTAACTTGGGTCGGGTTCGAACGGATGGGAAGAAAATTTTTTTTGTTCTCAATTTTTCGGCCCGTCCATACCCGTTTCTTCTTGAAATGAAGCCTGGATGATGTTTTTTAATTTTTAGAATTTTTTTGCATTTATTTTTGAATTTTCTATCTCGTGTCGGGTTCGAACTGACAGGAAGGAAATTTTTTTTCTTCTCTATTTTTCGGTCTGTCCTGACCCGTTTCGTCTTGAAATGAAGCCTCGATGATGTTTTTTAATTTTTAGAATTTTTTTGCATTTATTTTTTAATTTTTTAACTCGGGTCGGGTTCGAACGGATAGGAAGGAAATTTTTTTTCTTCTCTATTTTTCGGCCTGTCCTAACCCGTTTCGTCTTGAAATGAAGCCTGGACGATGTTTTTTAATTTTTAGAGCTTTTTCGCATTTATTTTTGAATTTTCTAACTCGGGTCGGGTCGAACGGATAGGAAGGAAATTTTTTTTCTTCTCTATTTTTCGGTCTGTCCTGACCCGTTTCTTCTTGAAATGAAGATAGGATGATGTTTTTTAATTTTTAGAATTTTTTTGCATTTATTTTTGAATTTTCTATCCCGGGTCGGGTTGAACGGATACCAAGGAAATTTTTTTTCTTCCCTATTTTTCGGCCTGTCCATACCCGTTTCTTCTTGAAATGAAGCCAGGATGATGTTTTTTAATTTTTAGAATTTTTTGCATTTATTTTTGAATTTTCTAACTCGGGTCGGGTTCGAACGGATAGGAAGGAAGTTTTTTTTCTTCTCTATTTTTCGGCCTGTCCTGACCCGTTTCGTCTTGAAATGAAGCCTGGATGATGTTTTTTAATTTTTAGAATTTTTTTGCATTTATTTTTGAATTTTCTATCCCAGGTCGGGTTCGAACGGATAGGAAGGAAATTTTTTTTCTTCTCTATTTTTAGGCCTGCCATACCCGTTTCTTCTAGAAATGAAGCCTGGATTATGTTTTTTAATTTTTCGAATTTTTTTACATTTATATCTGAATTTTCTAACTCGGGTCGGGTTCGAACGGATAGGAAGGAAATTTTTTTTCTTCTCTATTTTTCAGCCTGTCCTGACCCGTTTCGTCCTGAAATGAAGCCTAGATGATGTTTTTTAATTTTTAGAATTTTTTTGCATTTATTTTTTAATTTTCTAACTCGGGTCGGGTTCGAACGGTTGGGAAGGAAATTTTTTTCGTTCTCAATTTTTCGGCACGTCCATACCCGTTTCTTCTTGAAATGAAGCCTGGATGATGTTTTTTAATTTTTAGAATTTTTTTGCATTTATTTTTGAATTTTCTAACTTGGGTCGGGTTCGAACGGATGGGAAGAAAATTTTTTTTGTTCTCAATTTTTCGGCCCGTCCATACCCGTTTCTTCTTGAAATGAAGCCTGGATGATGTTTTTTAATTTTTAGAATTTTTTTGCATTTATTTTTGAATTTTCTATCTCGTGTCGGGTTCGAACTGACAGGAAGGAAATTTTTTTTCTTCTCTATTTTTCGGTCTGTCCTGACCCGTTTCTTCTTGAAATGAAGATAGGATGATGTTTTTTAATTTTTAGAATTTTTTTGCATTTATTTTTGAATTTTCTATCCCGGGTCGGGTTCGAACGGATAGCAAGGAAATTTTTTTTCTTCCCTATTTTTCGGCCTGTCCATACCCGTTTCTTCTTGAAATGAAGCCAGGATGATGTTTTTTAATTTTTAGAATTTTTTGTATTTATTTTTGAATTTTCTAACTCGGGTCGGGTTCGAACGGATAGGAAGGAAGTTTTTTTTCTTCTCTATTTTTCGGCCTGTCCTGACCCGTTTCGTCTTGAAATGAAGCCTGGATGATGTTTTTTAATTTTTAGAATTTTTTTGCATTTATTTTTGAATTTTCTATCTCAGGTCGGGTTCGAACGGATAGGAAGGAAATTTTTTTTCTTCTCTATTTTTAGGCCTGCCATACCCGTTTCTTCTAGAAATGAAGCCTGGATGATGTTTTTTAATTTTTCGAATTTTTTTACATTTATATCTGAATTTTCTAACTCGGGTCGGGTTCGAACGGATAGGAAGGAAATTTTTTTTCTTCTCTATTTTTCAGCCTGTCCTGACCCGTTTCGTCTTGAAATGAAGCCTAGATGATGTTTTTTAATTTTTAGAATTTTTTTGCATTTATTTTTGAATTTTCTAACTCGGGTCGGGTTCGAACGGTTGGGAAGGAAATTTTTTTCGTTCTCAATTTTTTGGCACGTCCATACCCGTTTCTTCTTGAAATGAAGCCTGGATGATGTTTTTTAATTTTTAGAATTTTTTTGCATTTATTTTTGAATTTTCTAACTTGTGTCGGGTTCGAACGGATAGGAAGGAAATTTTTTTTCTTCTCTATTTTTCGGCCTGTTCTGACCCAATTCGTCTTGAAATGTAGCCTGGATGATGTTTTTTAATTTTTAGAATTTTTTTGCATTTATTTTTGAATTTTCTAACTCGGGTCGGGTTCGAACGGATGGGAAGGAAATTTTTTTCGTTCTCAATTTTTCGGCCCGTCCATACCCGTTTCTTCTTGAAATGAAGCCTGGATGATGTTTTTTAATTTTTAGAATTTTTTTGCATTTATTTTTGAATTTTCTAACTTGTGTCGGGTTCGAACGGAAAGGAAGGAAATTTTTTTTCTTCTCTATTTTTCAGCCTGTCCTGACCCGTTTCGTCCTGAAATGAAGCCTAGATGATGTTTTTTAATTTTTAGAATTTTTTTGCATTTATTTTGGAATTTTCTAACTCGGGTCGGGTTCGAACGGTTGGGAAGGAAATTTTTTTCGTTCTCAATTTTTCGGCACGTCCATACCCGTTTCTTCTTGAAATGAAGCCTGGATGATGTTTTTTCATTTTTAGAATTTTTTTGCATTTATTTTTGAATTTTCTAACTTGGGTCGGGTTCGAACGGATGGGAAGAAAATTTTTTTTGTTCTCAATTTTTCGGCCCGTCCATACCCGTTTCTTCTTGAAATGAAGCCTGGATGATGTTTTTTAATTTTTAGAATTTTTTTGCATTTATTTTTGAATTTTCTATCTCGTGTCGGGTTCGAACTGACAGGAAGGAAATTTTTTTTCTTCTCTATTTTTCGGTCTGTCCTGACCCGTTTCGTCTTGAAATGAAGCCTAGATGATGTTTTTTAATTTTTAGAATTTTTTTGCATTTATTTTTTAATTTTTTAACTCGGGTCGGGTTCGAACGGATAGGAAGGAAGTTTTTTTTCTTCTCTATTTTTCGGCCTGTCCTAACCCGTTTCGTCTTGAAATGAAGCCTAGACGATGTTTTTTAATTTTTAGAGCTTTTTCGCATTTATTTTTGAATTTTCTAACTCGGGTCGGGTCGAACGGATAGGAAGGAAATTTTTTTTCTTCTCTATTTTTCGGTCTGTCCTGACCCGTTTCTTCTTGAAATGAAGATAGGATGATGTTTTTTAATTTTTAGAATTTTTTTGCATTTATTTTTGAATTTTCTATCCCGGGTCGGGTTCGAACGGATACCAAGGAAATTTTTTTTCTTCTCTATTTTTCGGCCTGTCCATACCCGTTTCTTCTTGAAATGAAGCCAGGATGATGTTTTTTAATTTTTAGAATTTTTTGCATTTATTTTTGAATTTTCTAACTCGGGTCGGGTTCGAACGGATAGGAAGGAAGTTTTTTTTCTTCTCTATTTTTCGGCCTGTCCTGACCCGTTTCGTCTTGAAATGAAGCCTGGATGATGTTTTTTAATTTTTAGAATTTTTTTGCATTTATTTTTGAATTTTCTATCTCAGGTCGGGTTCGAACGGATAGGAAGGAAATTTTTTTTCTTCTCTATTTTTAGGCCTGCCATACCCGTTTCTTCTAGAAATGAAGCCTGGATGATGTTTTTTAATTTTTCGAATTTTTTTACATTTATATCTGAATTTTCTAACTCGGGTCGGGTTCGAACGGATAGGAAGGAAATTTTTTTTCTTCTCTATTTTTCAGCCTGTCCTGACCCGTTTCGTCTTGAAATGAAGCCTAGATGATGTTTTTTAATTTTTAGAATTTTTTTGCATTTATTTTCGAATTTTCTAACTCGGGTCGGGTTCGAACGGTTGGGAAGGAAATTTTTTTCATTCTCAATTTTTTGGCACGTCCATACCCGTTTCTTCTTGAAATGAAGCCTGGATGATGTTTTTTAATTTTTAGAATTTTTTTGCATTTATTTTTGAATTTTCTAACTTGTGTCGGGTTCGAACGGATAGGAAGGAAATTTTTTTTATTCTCTATTTTTCGGCCTGTCCTGACCAGATTCGTCATGAAATGTAGCCTGGATGATGTTTTTTAATTTTAATAATTTTTTTGCACTTATTTTTGAATTTTCTAACTCGGTTCGGATTCGAACGGATAGGAAGGAAATTTTTTTTTCTCTCTATTTTTCGGCCTGTCCATAACCGTTTCTTCTTTAAATGAAGCCAGGATGATGTTTTTTAATTTTTAGAATTTTTTTGCATTTATTTTTTAATTTTTTAACTCGGGTCGGGTTCGAACGGATAGGAAGGAATTTTTTTTTCTTCTCTATTTTTCGGCCTGTCCTAACCCGTTTCGTCTTGAAATGAAGCCTGGACGATGTTTTTTAATTTTTAGAGCTTTTTCGCATTTATTTTTGAATTTTCTAACTCGGGTCGGGTCGAACGGATAGGAAGGAAATTTTTTTCTTCTCTATTTTTCGACCTGTCCGGACCCGTTTCGCCTTGAAATGAAGCCTGGATAATGTTTTTAAATTTTTAGAGCTTTTTCGCATTTATTTTTGAATTTTCTAACTCGGGTCGGGTTCGAACGGATAGGAAGGAAATTTTTTTTCTTCTCTATTTTTCGGCCTGTCCTGACCCGTTTCGTCTTGAAATGAAGCCTAGATGATGTTTTTTAATTTTTAGAATTTTTTTTGCATTTATTTTTGAATTTTCTAACTTGGGTCAGGTTCGAACGGATGGGAAGAAAATTTTTTTCGTTCTCAATTTTTCGGCCCGTCCATACCCGTTTCTTCTTGAAATGAAGCCTGGATGATGTTTTTTAATATTTAGAATTTTTTTGCATTTATTTTTGAATTTTCTATCTCGTGTCGGGTTCGAACTGACAGGAAGGAAATTTTTTTTCTTCTCTATTTTTCGGTCTGTCCTGACCCGTTTCTTCTTGTAATGAAGATAGGATGATGTTTTTTAATTTTTAGAATTTTTTTGCATTTATTTTTGAATTTTCTATCCCGGGTCGGGTTCGAACGGATACCAAGGAAAATTTTTTTCTTCTCTATTTTTCGGCCTGTCCATACCCGTTTCTTCTTGAAATGAAGCCAGGATGATGTTTTTTAATTTTTAGAATTTTTTTGCATTTATTTTTTAATTTTCTAACTCGGGTCGGGTTCGAACGGATCGGAAGGAAGTTTTTTTTCTTCTCTATTTTTCGGCCTGTCTTGACCCGTTTCGTCTTGAAATGAAGCCTGGATGATGTTTTTTAATTTTTAGAATTTTTTTGCATTTATTTTTGAATTTTCTATCCCAGGTCGGGTTCGAACGGATAGGAAGGAAATTTTTTTTCTTCTCTATTTTTAGGCCTGCCATACCCGTTTCTTCTAGAAATGAAGCCTGGATGATGTTTTTTAATTTTTCGAATTTTTTTACATTTATATCTGAATTTTCTAACTCGGGTCGGGTTCGAACGGATAGGAAGGAAATTTTTTTTCTTCTCTATTTTTCAGCCTGTCCTGACCCGTTTCGTCCTGAAATGAAGCCTAGATGATGTTTTTTAATTTTTAGAATTTTTTTGCATTTATTTTTGAATTTTCTAACTCGGGTCGGGTTCGAACGGTTGGGAAGGAAATTTTTTTCGTTCTCAATTTTTCGGCACGTCCATACCCGTTTCTTCTTGAAATGAAGCCTGGATGATGTTTATTAATTTTTAGAATTTTTTTGCATTTATTTTTGAATTTTCTAACTTGGGTCGGGTTCGAACGGATGGGAAGAAAATTTTTTTTGTTCTCAATTTTTCGGCCCGTCCATACCCGTTTCTTCTTGAAATGAAGCCTGGATGATGTTTTTTAATTTTTAGAATTTTTTTGCATTTATTTTTGAATTTTCTATCTCGTGTCGGGTTCGAACTGACAGGAAGGAAATTTTTTTTCTTCTCTATTTTTCGGTCTGTCCTGACCCGTTTCTTCTTGAAATGAAGATAGGATGATGTTTTTTAATTTTTAAAATTTTTTTGCATTTATTTTTGAATTTTCTATCCCGGGTCGGGTTCGAACGGATAGCAAGGAAATTTTTTTTCTTCCCTATTTTTCGGCCTGTCCATACCCGTTTCTTCTTGAAATGAAGCCAGGATGATGTTTTTTAATTTTTAGAATTTTTTGTATTTATTTTTGAATTTTCTAACTCGGGTCGGGTTCGAACGGATAGGAAGGAAGTTTTTTTTCTTCTCTATTTTTCGGCCTGTCCTGACCCGTTTCGTCTTGAAATGAAGCCTGGATGATGTTTTTTAATTTTTAGAATTTTTTTGCATTTATTTTTGAATTTTCTATCTCAGGTCGGGTTTGAACGGATAGGAAGGAAATTTTTTTTCTTCTCTATTTTTAGGCCTGCCATACCCGTTTCTTCTAGAAATGAAGCCTGGATGATGTTTTTTAATTTTTCGAATTTTTTTACATTTATATCTGAATTTTCTAACTCGGGTCGGGTTCGAACGGATAGGAAGGAAATTTTTTTTCTTCTCTATTTTTCAGCCTGTCCTGACCCGTTTCGTCTTGAAATGAAGCCTAGATGATGTTTTTTAATTTTTAGAATTTTTTTGCATTTATTTTTGAATTTTCTAACTCGGGTCGGGTTCGAACGGTTGGGAAGGAAATTTTTTTCGTTCTCAATTTTTTGGCACGTCCATACCCGTTTCTTCTTGAAATGAAGCCTGGATGATGTTTTTTAATTTTTAGAATTTTTTTGCATTTATTTTTGAATTTTCTAACTTGTGTCGGGTTCGAACGGATAGGAAGGAAATTTTTTTTCTTCTCTATTTTTCGGCCTGTTCTGACCCAATTCGTCTTGAAATGTAGCCTGGATGATGTTTTTTAATTTTTAGAATTTTTTTGCATTTATTTTTGAATTTTCTAACTCGGGTCGGGTTCGAACGGATGGGAAGGAAATTTTTTTCGTTCTCAATTTTTCGGCCCGTCCATACCCGTTTCTTCTTGAAATGAAGCATGGATGATGTTTTTTAATTTTTAGAATTTTTTTGCATTTATTTTTGAATTTTCTAACTTGTGTCGGGTTCGAACGGATAGGAAGGAAATTTTTTTTCTTCTCTATTTTTCAGCCTGTCCTGACCCGTTTCGTCCTGAAATGAAGCCTAGATGATGTTTTTTAATTTTTAGAATTTTTTTGCATTTATTTTTGAATTTTCTAACTCGGGTCGGGTTCGAACGGTTGGGAAGGAAATTTTTTTCGTTCTCAATTTTTTGGCACGTCCATACCCGTTTCTTCTTGAAATGAAGCCTGGATGATGTTTTTTAATTTTTAGAATTTTTTTGCATTTATTTTTGAATTTTCTAACTTGTGTCGGGTTCGAACGGATAGGAAGGAAATTTTTTTTCTTCTCTATTTTTCGGCCTGTTCTGACCCAATTCGTCTTGAAATGTAGCCTGGATGATGTTTTTTAATTTTTAGAATTTTTTTGCATTTATTTTTGAATTTTCTAACTCGGGTCGGGTTCGAACGGATGGGAAGGAAATTTTTTTCGTTCTCAATTTTTCGGCCCGTCCATACCCGTTTCTTCTTGAAATGAAGCCTGGATGATGTTTTTTAATTTTTAGAATTTTTTTGCATTTATTTTTGAATTTTCTAACTTGTGTCGGGTTCGAACGGATAGGAAGGAAATTTTTTTTCTTCTCTATTTTTCAGCCTGTCCTGACCCGTTTCGTCTTGAAATGAAGCCTAGATGATGTTTTTTAATTTTTAGAATTTTTTTGCATTTATTTTTGAATTTTCTAACTCGGGTCGGGTTCGAACGGTTGGGAAGGAAATTTTTTTCGTTCTCAATTTTTCGGCACGTCCATACCCGTTTCTTCTTGAAATGAAGCCTGGATGATGTTTTTTCATTTTTAGAATTTTTTTGCATTTATTTTTGAATTTTCTAACTTGGGTCGGGTTCGAACGGATGGGAAGAAAATTTTTTTTGTTCTCAATTTTTCGGCCCGTCCATACCCGTTTCTTCTTGAAATGAAGCCTGGATGATGTTTTTTAATTTTTAGAATTTTTTTGCATTTATTTTTGAATTTTCTATCTCGTGTCGGGTTCGAACTGACAGGAAGGAAATTTTTTTTCTTCTCTATTTTTCGGTCTGTCCTGACCCGTTTCTTCTTGAAATGAAGATAGGATGATGTTTTTTAATTTTTAGAATTTTTTTTCATTTATTTTTGAATTTTCTATCCCGGGTCGGGTTCGAACGGATACCAAGGAAATTTTTTTTCTTCCCTATTTTTCGGCCTGTCCATACCCGTTTCTTCTTGAAATGAAGCCAGGATGATGCTTTTTAATTTTTAGAATTTTTTGCATTTATTTTTGAATTTTCTAACTCGGGTCGGGTTCGAACGGATAGGAAGGAAGTTTTTTTTCTTCTCTATTTTTCGGCCTGTCCTGACCCGTTTCGTCTTGAAATGAAGCCTGGATGATGTTTTTTAATTTTTAGAATTTTTTTGCATTTATTTTTGAATTTTCTATCTCAGGTCGGGTTCGAACGGATAGGAAGGAAATTTTTTTTCTTCTCTATTTTTAGGCCTGCCATACCCGTTTCTTCTAGAAATGAAGCCTGGATGATGTTTTTTAATTTTTCGAATTTTTTTACATTTATATCTGAATTTTCTAACTCGGGTCGGGTTCGAACGGATAGGAAGGAAATTTTTTTTCTTCTCTATTTTTCAGCCTGTCCTGACCCGTTTCGTCTTGAAATGAAGCCTAGATGATGTTTTTTAATTTTTAGAATTTTTTTGCATTTATTTTTGAATTTTCTAACTCGGGTCGGGTTCGAACGGATGGGAAGGAAATTTTTTTCGTTCTCAATTTTTCGGCCCGTCCATACCCGTTTCTTCTTGAAATGAAGCCTGGATGATGTTTTTTAATTTTTAGAATTTTTTTGCATTTATTTTTGAATTTTCTAACTTGTGTCGGGTTCGAACGGATAGGAAGGAAATTTTTTTTCTTCTCTATTTTTCGGCCTGTTCTGAACCAATTCGTCTTGAAATGTAGCCTGGATGATGTTTTTTAATTTTTAGAATTTTTTTGCATTTATTTTTGAATTTTCTAACTCGGGTCGGGTTCGAACGGATGGGAAGGAAATTTTTTTCGTTCTCAATTTTTCGGCCCGTCCATACCCGTTTCTTCTTGAAATGAAGCCTGGATGATGTTTTTTAATTTTTAGAATTTTTTTGCATTTATTTTTGAATTTTCTAACTTGTGTCGGGTTCGAACGGATAGGAAGGAAATTTTTTTTCTTCTCTATTTTTCGGCCTGTTCTGACCCAATTCGTCTTGAAATATAGCCTGGATGATGTTTTTTAATTTTTAGAATTTTTTTGCATTTATTTTTGAATTTTCTAACTCGGGTCGGGTTCGAACGGATGGGAAGGAAATTTTTTTCGTTCTCAATTTTTCGGCCCGTCCATACCCGTTTCTTCTTGAAATGAAGCCTGGATGATGTTTTTTAATTTTTCGAATTTTTTTACATTTATATCTGAATTTTCTAACTCGGGTCGGGTTCGAACGGATAGGAAGGAAATTTTTTTTCTTCTCTATTTTTCAGCCTGTCCTGACCCGTTTCGTCTTGAAATGAAGCCTAGATGATGTTTTTTAATTTTTAGAATTTTTTTGCATTTATTTTTGAATTTTCTAACTCGGGTCGGGTTCGAACGGTTGGGAAGGAAATTTTTTTCATTCTCAATTTTTTGGCACGTCCATACCCGTTTCTTCTTGAAATGAAGCCTGGATGATGTTTTTTAATTTTTATAATTTTTTTGCATTTATTTTTGAATTTTCTAACTTGTGTCGGGTTCGAACGGATAGGAAGGAAATTTTTTTTCTTCTCTATTTTTCGGCCTGTTCTGACCCAATTCGTCTTGAAATGTAGCCTGGATGATGTTTTTTAATTTTTAGAATTTTTTTGCATTTATTTTTGAATTTTCTAACTCGGGTCGGGTTCGAACGGATGGGAAGGAAATTTTTTTCGTTCTCAATTTTTCGGCCCGTCCATACCCGTTTCTTCTTGAAATGAAGCCTGGATGATGTTTTTTAATTTTTAGAATTTTTTTGCATTTATTTTTGAATTTTCTAACTTGTGTCGGGTTCGAACGGATAGGAAGGAAATTTTTTTTCTTCTCTATTTTTCGGCCTGTTCTGAACCAATTCGTCTTGAAATGTAGCCTGGATGATGTTTTTTAATTTTTAGAATTTTTTTGCATTTATTTTTGAATTTTCTAACTCGGGTCGGGTTCGAACGGATGGGAAGGAAATTTTTTTCGTTCTCAATTTTTCGGCCCGTCCATACCCGTTTCTTCTTGAAATGAAGCCTGGATGATGTTTTTTAATTTTTAGAATTTTTTTGCATTTATTTTTGAATTTTCTAACTTGTGTCGGGTTCGAACGGATAGGAAGGAAATTTTTTTTCTTCTCTATTTTTCGGCCTGTTCTGACCCAATTCGTCTTGAAATATAGCCTGGATGATGTTTTTTAATTTTTAGAATTTTTTTGCATTTATTTTTGAATTTTCTAACTCGGGTCGGGTTCGAACGGATGGGAAGGAAATTTTTTTCGTTCTCAATTTTTCGGCCCGTCCATACCCGTTTCTTCTTGAAATGAAGCCTGGATGATGTTTTTTAATTTTTAGAATTTTTTTGCATTTATTTTTGAATTTTCTAACTTGTGTCGGGTTCGAACGGATAGGAAGGAAATTTTTTTTCTTCTCTATTTTTCGGCCTGTCTTGACCCGATTCGTCATGAAATGTAGCCTGGATGATGTTTTTTAATTTTAATAATTTTTTTGCACTTATTTTTGAATTTTCTAACTCGGTTCGGATTCGAACGGATAGGAAGGAATTTTTTTTTTCTCTCTATTTTTCGGCCTGTCCATAACCGTTTCTTCTTTAAATGAAGCCAGGATGATGTTTTTTAATTTTTAGAATTTTTTTGCATTTATTTTTTAATTTTTTAACTCGGGTCGGGTTCGAACGGATAGGAAGGAAGTTTTTTTTCTTCTCTATTTTTCGGCCTGTCCTAACCCGTTTCGTCTTGAAATGAAGCCTGGACGATGTTTTTTAATTTTTAGAGCTTTTTCGCATTTATTTTTGAATTTTCTAACTCGGGTCGGGTCGAACGGATAGGAAGGAAATTTTTTTTCTTCTCTATTTTTCGGCCTGTCCTGACCCGTTTCGCCTTGAAATGAAGCCTGGATAATGTTTTTAAATTTTTAGAGCTTTTTCGCATTTATTTTTGAATTTTCTAACTCGGGTCGGGTTCGAACGGATAGGAAGGAAGTTTTTTTTCTTCTCTATTTTTCGGCCTGTCCTAACCCGTTTCGTCTTGAAATGAAGCCTGGACGATGTTTTTTAATTTTTAGAGCTTTTTCGCATTTATTTTTGAATTTTCTAACTCGGGTCGGGTCGAACGGATAGGAAGGAAATTTTTTTCTTCTCTATTTTTCGACCTGTCCTGACCCGTTTCGCCTTGAAATGAAGCCTGGATAATGTTTTTAAATTTTTAGAGCTTTTTCGCATTTATTTTTGAATTTTCTAACTCGGGTCGGGTTCGAACGGATAGGAAGGAAATTTTTTTTCTTCTCTATTTTTCGGTCTGTCCTGACCCGTTTCGTCTTGAAATGAAGCCTAGATGATGTTTTTTAATTTTTAGAATTTTTTTTGCATTTATTTTTGAATTTTCTAACTTGGGTCGGGTTCGAACGGATGGGAAGAAAATTTTTTTCGTTCTCAATTTTTCGGCCCGTCCATACCCGTTTCTTCTTGAAATGAAGCCTGGATGATGTTTTTTAATATTTAGAATTTTTTTGCATTTATTTTTGAATTTTCTATCTCGTGTCGGGTTCGAACTGACAGGAAGGAAATTTTTTTTCTTCTCTATTTTTCGGTCTGTCCTGACCCGTTTCTTCTTGTAATGAAGATAGGATGATGTTTTTTAATTTTTAGAATTTTTTTGCATTTATTTTTGAATTTTCTATCCCGGGTCGGGTTCGAACGGATACCAAGGAAATTTTTTTTCTTCTCTATTTTTCGGCCTGTCCATACCCGTTTCTTCTTGAAATGAAGCCAGGATGATGTTTTTTAATTTTTAGAATTTTTTTGCATTTATTTTTTAATTTTCTAACTCGGGTCGGGTTCGAACGGATCGGAAGGAAGTTTTTTTTCTTCTCTATTTTTCGGCCTGTCCTGACCCGTTTCGTCTTGAAATGAAGCCTGGATGATGTTTTTTAATTTTTAGAATTTTTTTGCATTTATTTTTGAATTTTCTATCTCAGGTCGGGTTCGAACGGATAGGAAGGAAATTTTTTTTCTTCTCTATTTTTAGGCCTGCCATACCCGTTTCTTCTAGAAATGAAGCCTGGATGATGTTTTTTAATTTTTCGAATTTTTTTGCATTTATATCTGAATTTTCTAACTCGGGTCGGGTTCGAACGGATAGGAAGGAAATTTTTTTTCTTCTCTATTTTTCAGCCTGTCCTGACCCGTTTCGTCCTGAAATGAAGCCTAGATGATGTTTTTTAATTTTTAGAATTTTTTTGCATTTATTTTTGAATTTTCTAACTCGGGTCGGGTTCGAACGGTTGGGAAGGAAATTTTTTTCGTTCTCAATTTTTCGGCACGTCCATACCCGTTTCTTCTTGAAATGAAGCCTGGATGATGTTTTTTAATTTTTAGAATTTTTTTGCATTTATTTTTGAATTTTCTAACTTGGGTCGGGTTCGAACGGATGGGAAGAAAATTTTTTTTGTTCTCAATTTTTCGGCCCGTCCATACCCGTTTCTTCTTGAAATGAAGCCTGGATGATGTTTTTTAATTTTTAGAATTTTTTTGCATTTATTTTTGAATTTTCTATCTCGTGTCGGGTTCGAACTGACAGGAAGGAAATTTTTTTTCTTCTCTATTTTTCGGTCTGTCCTGACCCGTTTCTTCTTGAAATGAAGATAGGATGATGTTTTTTAATTTTTAGAATTTTTTTGCATTTATTTTTGAATTTTCTATCCCGGGTCGGGTTCGAACGGATAGCAAGGAAATTTTTTTTCTTCCCTATTTTTCGGCCTGTCCATACCCGTTTCTTCTTGAAATGAAGCCAGGATGATGTTTTTTAATTTTTAGAATTTTTTGTATTTATTTTTGAATTTTCTAACTCGGGTCGAGTTCGAACGGATAGGAAGGAAGTTTTTTTTCTTCTCTATTTTTCGGCCTGTCCTGACCCGTTTCGTCTTGAAATGAAGCCTGGATGATGTTTTTTAATTTTTAGAATTTTTTTGCATTTATTTTTGAATTTTCTATCTCAGGTCGGGTTCGAACGGATAGGAAGGAAATTTTTTTTTTTCTCTATTTTTAGGCCTGCCATACCAGTTTCTTCTAGAAATGAAGCCTGGATGATGTTTTTTAATTTTTCGAATTTTTTTACATTTATATCTGAATTTTCTAACTCGGGTCGGGTTCGAACGGATAGGAAGGAAATTTTTTTTCTTCTCTATTTTTCAGCCTGTCCTGACCCGTTTCGTCTTGAAATGAAGCCTAGATGATGTTTTTTAATTTTTAGAATTTTTTTGCATTTATTTTTGAATTTTCTAACTCGGGTCAGGTTCGAACGGTTGGGAAGGAAATTTTTTTCGTTCTCAATTTTTTGGCACGTCCATACCCGTTTCTTCTTGAAATGAAGCCTGGATGATGTTTTTTAATTTTTAGAATTTTTTTGCATTTATTTTTGAATTTTCTAACTTGTGTCGGGTTCGAACGGATAGGAAGGAAATTTTTTTTCTTCTCTATTTTTCGGCCTGTTCTGACCGAATTCGTCTTGAAATGTAGCCTGGATGATGTTTTTTAATTTTTAGAATTTTTTTGCATTTATTTTTGAATTTTCTAACTCGGGTCGGGTTCGAACGGATGGGAAGGAAATTTTTTTCGTTCTCAATTTTTCGGCCCGTCCATACCCGTTTCTTCTTGAAATGAAGCCTGGATGATGTTTTTTAATTTTTAGAATTTTTTTGCATTTATTTTTGAATTTTCTAACTTGTGTCGGGTTCGAACGGATAGGAAGGAAATTTTTTTTCTTCTCTATTTTTCTGCCTGTCCTGACCCGTTTCGTCCTGAAATGAAGCCTAGATGATGTTTTTTAATTTTTAGAATTTTTTTGCATTTATTTTTGAATTTTCTAACTCGGGTCGGGTTCGAACGGTTGGGAAGGAAATTTTTTTCGTTCTCAATTTTTCGGCACGTCCATACCCGTTTCTTCTTGAAATGAAGCCTGGATGATGTTTTTTCATTTTTAGAATTTTTTTGCATTTATTTTTGAATTTTCTAACTTGGGTCGGGTTCGAACGGATGGGAAGAAAATTTTTTTTGTTCTCAATTTTTCGGCCCGTCCATACCCGTTTCTTCTTGAAATGAAGCCTGGATGATGTTTTTTAATTTTTAGAATTTTTTTGCATTTATTTTTGAATTTTCTATCTCGTGTCGGGTTCGAACTGACAGGAAGGAAATTTTTTTTCTTCTCTATTTTTCGGTCTTTCCTGACCCATTTCTTCTTGAAATGAAGATAGGATGATGTTTTTTAATTTTTAGAATTTTTTTGCATTTATTTTTGAATTTTCTATCCCGGGTCGGGTTCGAACGGATACCAAGGAAATTTTTTTTCTTCCCTATTTTTCGGCCTGTCCATACCCGTTTCTTCTTGAAATGAAGCCAGGATGATGTTTTTTAATTTTTAGAATTTTTTGCATTTATTTTTGAATTTTCTAACTCGGGTCGGGTTCGAACGGATAGGAAGGAAGTTTTTTTTCTTCTCTATTTTTCGGCCTGTCCTGACCCGTTTCGTCTTGAAATGAAGCCTGGATGATGTTTTTTAATTTTTAGAATTTTTTTGCATTTATTTTTGAATTTTCTATCTCAGGTCGGGTTCGAACGGATAGGAAGGAAATTTTTTTTCTTCTCTATTTTTAGCCCTGCCATACCCGTTTCTTCTAGAAATGAAGCCTGGATGATGTTTTTTAATTTTTCGAATTTTTTTACATTTATATCTGAATTTTCTAACTCGGGTCGGGTTCGAATGGATAGGAAGGAAATTTTTTTTCTTCTCTATTTTTCAGCCTGTCCTGACCCGTTTCGTCTTGAAATGAAGCCTAGATGATGTTTTTTAATTTTTAGAATTTTTTTGCATTTATTTTTGAATTTTCTAACTCGGGTCGGGTTCGAACGGTTGGGAAGGAAATTTTTTTCATTCTCAATTTTTTGGCACGTCCATACCCGTTTCTTCTTGAAATGAAGCCTGGATGATGTTTTTTAATTTTTATAATTTTTTTGCATTTATTTTTGAATTTTCTAACTTGTGTCGGGTTCGAACGGATAGGAAGGAAATTTTTTTTCTTCTCTATTTTTCGGCCTGTTCTGACCCAATTCGTCTTGAAATGTAGCCTGGATGATGTTTTTTAATTTTTAGAATTTTTTTGCATTTATTTTTGAATTTTCTAACTCGGGTCGGGTTCGAACGGATGGGAAGGAAATTTTTTTCGTTCTCAATTTTTCGGCCCGTCCATACCCGTTTCTTCTTGAAATGAAGCCTGGATGATGTTTTTTAATTTTTAGAATTTTTTTGCATTTATTTTTGAATTTTCTAACTTGTGTCGGGTTCGAACGGATAGGAAGGAAATTTTTTTTCTTCTCTATTTTTCGGCCTGTCCTGACCCGATTCGTCATGAAATGTAGCCTGGATGATGTTTTTTAATTTTAATAATTTTTTTGCACTTATTTTTGAATTTTCTAACTCGGTTCGGATTCGAACGGATAGGAAGGAAATTTTTTTTTCTCTCTATTTTTCGGCCTGTCCATAACCGTTTCTTCTTTAAATGAAGCCAGGATGATGTTTTTTAATTTTTAGAATTTTTTTGCATTTATTTTTTAATTTTTTAACTCGGGTCGGGTTCGAACGGATAGGAATGAAGTTTTTTTTCTTCTCTATTTTTCGGCCTGTCATAACCCGTTTCGTCTTGAAATGAAGCCTGGACGATGTTTTTTAATTTTTAGAGCTTTTTCGCATTTATTTTTGAATTTTCTAACTCGGGTCGGGTCGAACGGATAGGAAGGAAATTTTTTTTCTTCTCTATTTTTCGGCCTGTCCTGACCCGTTTCGCCTTGAAATGAAGCCTGGATAATGTTTTCAAATTTTTAGAGCTTTTTCGCATTTATTTTTGAATTTTCTAACTCGGGTCGGGTTCGAACGGATAGGAAGGAAGTTTTTTTTCTTCTCTATTTTTCGGCCTGTCCTAACCCGTTTCGTCTTGAAATGAAGCCTGGACGATGTTTTTTAATTTTTAGAGCTTTTTCGCATTTATTTTTGAATTTTCTAACTCGGGTCGGGTCGAACGGATAGGAAGGAAATTTTTTTCTTCTCTATTTTTCGACCTGTCCTGACCCGTTTCGCCTTGAAATGAAGCCTGGATAATGTTTTTAAATTTTTAGAGCTTTTTCGCATTTATTTTTGAATTTTCTAACTCGGGTCGGGTTCGAACGGATAGGAAGGAAATTTTTTTTCTTCTCTATTTTTCGGCCTGTCCTGACCCGTTTCGTCTTGAAATGAAGCCTAGATGATGTTTTTTAATTTTTAGAATTTTTTTGCATTTATTTTTGAATTTTCTAACTTGGGTCAGGTTCGAACGGATGGGCAGAAAATTTTTTTCGTTCTCAATTTTTCGGCCCGTCCATACCCGTTTCTTCTTGAAATGAAGCCTGGATGATGTTTTTTAATTTTTAGAATTTTTTTACATTTATTTTTGAATTTTCTATCTCGTGTCGGGTTCGAACTGACAGGAAGGAAATTTTTTTTCTTCTCTATTTTTCGGTCTGTCCTGACCCGTTTCTTCTTGTAATGAAGATAGGATGATGTTTTTTAATTTTTAGAATTTTTTTGCATTTATTTTTGAATTTTCTATCCTGGATCGGGTTCGAACGGATACGAAGGAAATTTTTTTTCTTCTCTATTTTTCGGCCTGTCCATACCCGTTTCTTCTTGAAATGAAGCCAGGATGATGTTTTTTAATTTTTAGAATTTTTTTGCATTTGTTTTTTAATTTTCTAACTCGGGTCGGGTTCGAACGGATCGGAAGGAAGTTTTTTTTCTTCTCTATTTTTCGGCCTGTCCTGACCCGTTTCGTCTTGAAATGAAGCCTGGATGATGTTTTTTAATTTTTAGAATTTATTTGCATTTATTTTTTAATTTTCTATCTCAGGTCGGGTTCGAACGGATAGGAAGGAAATTTTTTTTCTTCTCTATTTTTAGGCCTGCCATACCCGTTTCTTCTAGAAATGAAGCCTGGATGATGTTTTTTAATTTTTCGAATTTTTTTACATTTATATCTGAATTTTCTAACTCGGGTCGGGTTCGAACGGATAGGAAGGAAATTTTTTTTCTTCTCTATTTTTCAGCCTGTCCTGACCCGTTTCGTCCTGAAATGAAGCCTAGATGATGTTTTTTAATTTTTAGAATTTTTTTGCATTTATTTTTGAATTTTCTAACTCGGGTCGGGTTCGAACGGTTGGGAAGGAAATTTTTTTCGTTCTCAATTTTTCGGCACGTCCATACCCGTTTCTTCTTGAAATGAAGCCTGGATGATGTTTTTTAATTTTTAGAATTTTTTTGCATTTATTTTTGAATTTTCTAACTTGGGTCGGGTTCGAACGGATGGGAAGAAAATTTTTTTTGTTCTCAATTTTTCGGCCCGTCCATACCCGTTTCTTCTTGAAATGAAGCCTGGATGATGTTTTTTAATTTTTAGAATTTTTTTGCATTTATTTTTGAATTTTCTATCTCGTGTCGGGTTCGAACTGACAGGAAGGAAATTTTTTTTCTTCTCTATTTTTCGGTCTGTCCTGACCCGTTTCTTCTTGAAATGAAGATAGGATGATGTTTTTTAATTTTTAGAATTTTTTTGCATTTATTTTTGAATTTTCTATCCCGGGTCGGGTTCGAACGGATAGCAAGGAAATTTTTTTTCTTCCCTATTTTTCGGCCTGTCCATACCCGTTTCTTCTTGAAATGAAGCCAGGATGATGTTTTTTAATTTTTAGAATTTTTTGTATTTATTTTTGAATTTTCTAACTCGGGTCGGGTTCGATCGGATAGGAAGGAAGTTTTTTTTCTTCTCTATTTTTCGGCCTGTCCTGACCCGTTTCGTCTTGAAATGAAGCCTGGATGATGTTTTTTAATTTTTAGAATTTTTTTACATTTATTTTTGAATTTTCTATCTCAGGTCGGGTTCGAACGGATAGGAAGGAAATTTTTTTTCTTCTCTATTTTTAGGCCTGCCATACCCGTTTCTTCTAGAAATGAAGCCTGGATGATGTTTTTTAATTTTTCGAATTTTTTTACATTTATATCTGAATTTTCTAACTCGGGTCGGGTTCGAACGGATAGGAAGGAAATTTTTTTTCTTCTCTATTTTTCAGCCTGTCCTGACCCGTTTCGTCTTGAAATGAAGCCTAGATGATGTTTTTTAATTTTTAGAATTTTTTTGCATTTATTTTTGAATTTTCTAACTCGGGTCGGGTTCGAACGGTTGGGAAGGAAATTTTTTTCGTTCTCAATTTTTTGGCACGTCCATACCCGTTTCTTCTTGAAATGAAGCCTGGATGATGTTTTTTAATTTTTAGAATTTTTTTGCATTTATTTTTGAATTTTCTAACTTGTGTCGGGTTCGAACGGATAGGAAGGAAATTTTTTTTCTTCTCTATTTTTCGGCCTGTTCTGACCCAATTCGTCTTGAAATGTAGCCTGGATGATGTTTTTTAATTTTTAGAATTTTTTTGCATTTATTTTTGAATTTTCTAACTCGGGTCGGGTTCGAACGGATGGGAAGGAAATTTTTTTCGTTCTCAATTTTTCGGCCCGTCCATACCCGTTTCTTCTTGAAATGAAGCCTGGATGATGTTTTTTAATTTTTAGAATTTTTTTGCATTTATTTTTGAATTTTCTAACTTGTGTCGGGTTCGAACGGATAGGAAGGAAATTTTTTTTCTTCTCTATTTTTCAGCCTGTCCTGACCCGTTTCGTCCTGAAATGAAGCCTAGATGATGTTTTTTAATTTTTAGAATTTTTTTGCATTTATTTTTGAATTTTCTAACTCGGGTCGGGTTCGAACGGTTGGGAAGGAAATTTTTTTCGTGCTCAATTTTTCGGCACGTCCATACCCGTTTCTTCTTGAAATGAAGCCTGGATGATGTTTTTTCATTTTTAGAATTTTTTTGCATTTATTTTTGAATTTTCTAACTTGGGTCGGGTTCGAACGGATGGGAAGAAAATTTTTTTTGTTCTCAATTTTTCGGCCCGTCCATACCCGTTTCTTCTTGAAATGAAGCCTGGATGATGTTTTTTAATTTTTAGAATTTTTTTGCATTTATTTTTGAATTTTCTATCTCGTGTCGGGTTCGAACTGACAGGAAGGAAATTTTTTTTCTTCTCTATTTTTCGTCTTTCCTGACCCGTTTCTTCTTGAAATGAAGATAGGATGATGTTTTTTATTTTTAGAATTTTTTTGCATTTATTTTTGAATTTTCTATCCCGGGTCGGGTTCGAACGGATACCAAGGAAATTTTTTTTCTTCCCTATTTTTCGGCCTGTCCATACCCGTTTCTTCTTGAAATGAAGCCAGGATGATGTTTTTTAATTTTTAGAATTTTTTGCATTTATTTTTGAATTTTCTAACTCGGGTCGGGTTCGAACGGATAGGAAGGAAGTTTTTTTTCTTCTCTATTTTTCGGCCTGTCCTGACCCGTTTCGTCTTGAAATGAAGCCTGGATGATGTTTTTTAATTTTTAGAATTTTTTTGCATTTATTTTTGAATTTTCTATCTCAGGTCGGGTTCGAACGGATAGGAAGGAAATTTTTTTTTTCTCTATTTTTAGGCCTGCCATACCAGTTTCTTCTAGAAATGAAGCCTGGATGATGTTTTTTAATTTTTCGAATTTTTTTACATTTATATCTGAATTTTCTAACTCGGGTCGGGTTCGAACGGATAGGAAGGAAGTTTTTTTTCTTCTCTATTTTTCAGCCTGTCCTGACCCGTTTCGTCTTGAAATGAAGCCTAGATGATGTTTTTTAATTTTTAGAATTTTTTTGCATTTATTTTTGAATTTTCTAACTCGGGTCGGGTTCGAACGGTTGGGATGGAAATTTTTTTCGTTCTCAATTTTTTGGCACGTCCATACCCGTTTCTTCTTGAAATGAAGCCTGGATGATGTTTTTTAATTTTTAGAATTTTTTTGCATTTATTTTTGAATTTTCTAACTTGTGTCGGGTTCGAACGGATAGGAAGGAAATTTTTTTTCTTCTCTATTTTTCGGCCTGTTCTGACCCAATTCGTCTTGAAATGTAGCCTGGATGATGTTTTTTAATTTTTAGAATTTTTTTGCATTTATTTTTGAATTTTCTAACTCGGGTCGGGTTCGAACGGATGGGAAGGAAATTTTTTTCGTTCTCAATTTTTCGGCCCGTCCATACCCGTTTCTTCTTGAAATGAAGCCTGGATGATGTTTTTTAATTTTTAGAATTTTTTTGCATTTATTTTTGAATTTTCTAACTTGTGTCGGGTTCGAACGGATAGGAAGGAAATTTTTTTTCTTCTCTATTTTTCGGCCTGTCCTGACCCGGTTCGTCATGAAATGTAGCCTGGATGATGTTTTTTAATTTTAATAATTTTTTTGCACTTATTTTTGAATTTTCTAACTCGGTTCGGATTCGAACGGATAGGAAGGAAATTTTTTTTTCTCTCTATTTTTCGGCCTGTCCATAACCGTTTCTTCTTTAAATGAAGCCAGGATGATGTTTTTTAATTTTTAGAATTTTTTTGCATTTATTTTTTAATTTTTTAACTCGGGTCGGGTTCGAACGGATAGGAATGAAGTTTTTTTTCTTCTCTATTTTTCGGCCTGTCCTAACCCGTTTCGTCTTGAAATGAAGCCTGGACGATAATTTTTAATTTTTAGAGCTTTTTCGCATTTATTTTTGAATTTTCTAACTCGGGTCGGGTCGAACGGATAGGAAGGAAATTTTTTTTCTTCTCTATTTTTCGGCCTGTCCTGACCCGTTTCGCCTTGAAATGAAGCCTGGATAATGTTTTCAAATTTTTAGAGCTTTTTCGCATTTATTTTTGAATTTTCTAACTCGGGTCGGGTTCGAACGGATAGGAAGGAAGTTTTTTTTCTTCTCTATTTTTCGGCCTGTCCTAACCCGTTTCGTCTTGAAATGAAGCCTGGACGATGTTTTTTAATTTTTAGAGCTTTTTCGCATTTATTTTTGAATTTTCTAACTCGGGTCGGGTCGAACGGATAGGAAGGAAATTTTTTTCTTCTCTATTTTTCGACCTGTCCTGACCCGTTTCGCCTTGAAATGAAGCCTGGATAATGTTTTTAAATTTTTAGAGCTTTTTCGCATTTATTTTTGAATTTTCTAACTCGGGTCGGGTTCGAACGGATAGGAAGGAAATTTTTTTTCTTCTCTATTTTTCGGCCTGTCCTGACCCGTTTCGTCTTGAAATGAAGCCTAGATGATGTTTTTTAATTTTTAGAATTTTTTTGCATTTATTTTTGAATTTTCTAACTTGGGTCAGGTTCGAACGGATGGGCAGAAAATTTTTTTCGTTCTCAATTTTTCGGCCCGTCCATACCCGTTTCTTCTTGAAATGAAGCCTGGATGATGTTTTTTAATTTTTAGAATTTTTTTGCATTTATTTTTGAATTTTCTATCTCGTGTCGGGTTCGAACTGACAGGAAGGAAATTTTTTTTCTTCTCTATTTTTCGGTCTGTCCTGACCCGTTTCTTCTTGTAATGAAGATAGGATGATGTTTTTTAATTTTTAGAATTTTTTTGCATTTATTTTTGAATTTTCTATCCTGGGTCGGGTTCGAACGGATACCAAGGAAATTTTTTTTCTTCTCTATTTTTCGGCCTGTCCATACCCGTTTCTTCTTGAAATGAAGCCAGGATGATGTTTTTTAATTTTTAGAATTTTTTTGCATTTGTTTTTTAATTTTCTAACTCGGGTCGGGTTCGAACGGATCGGAAGGAAGTTTTTTTTCTTCTCTATTTTTCGGCCTGTCCTGACCCGTTTCGTCTTGAAATGAAGCCTGGATGATGTTTTTTAATTTTTAGAATTTATTTGCATTTATTTTTTAATTTTCTATCTCAGGTCGGGTTCGAACGGATAGGAAGGAAATTTTTTTTCTTCTCTATTTTTAGGCCTGCCATACCCGTTTCTTCTAGAAATGAAGCCTGGATGATGTTTTTTAATTTTTCGAATTTTTTTACATTTATATCTGAATTTTCTAACTCGGGTCGGGTTCGAACGGATAGGAAGGAAATTTTTTTTCTTCTCTATTTTTCAGCCTGTCCTGACCCGTTTCGTCCTGAAATGATGCCTAGATGATGTTTTTTAATTTTTAGAATTTTTTTGCATTTATTTTTGAATTTTCTAACTCTGGTCGGGTTCGAACGGTTGGGAAGGAAATTTTTTTCGTTCTCAATTTTTCGGCACGTCCATACCCGTTTCTTCTTGAAATGAAGCCTGGATGATGTTTTTTAATTTTTAGAATTTTTTTAAATTTATTTTTGAATTTTCTAACTCGGGTCGGGTTCGAACGGATAGGAAGGAAATTTTTTTTCTTCTCTATTTTTCAGCCTGTCCTGACCCGTTTCGTCTTGAAATGAAGCCTAGATGATGTTTTTTAATTTTTAGAATTTTTTTGCATTTATTTTTGAATTTTCTAACTCGGGTCGGGTTCGAACGGTTGGGAAGGAAATTTTTTTCATTCTTAATTTTTTGGCACGTCCATACCCGTTTCTTCTTGAAATGAAGCCTGGATGATGTTTTTTAATTTTTAGAATTTTTTTGCATTTATTTTTGAATTTTCTAACTTGTGTCGGGTTCGAACGGATAGGAAGGAAATTTTTTTTCTTCTCTATTTTTCGGCCTGTTCTGACCCAATTCGTCTTGAAATGTAGCCTGGATGATGTTTTTTAATTTTTAGAATTTTTTTGCATTTATTTTTGAATTTTCTAACTCGGGTCGGGTTCGAACGGATGGGAAGGAAATTTTTTTCGTTCTCAATTTTTCGGCCCGTCCATACCCGTTTCTTCTTGAAATGAAGCCTGGATGATGTTTTTTAATTTTTAGAATTTTTTTGCATTTATTTTTGAATTTTCTAACTTGTGTCGGGTTCGAACGGATAGGAAGGAAATTTTTTTTCTTCTCTATTTTTCGGCCTGTTCTGACCCAATTCGTCTTGAAATATAGCCTGGATGATGTTTTTTAATTTTTAGAATTTTTTTGCATTTATTTTTGAATTTTCTAACTCGGGTCGGGTTCGAACGGATGGGAAGGAAATTTTTTTCGTTCTCAATTTTTCGGCCCGTCCATACCCGTTTCTTCTTGAAATGAAGCCTGGATGATGTTTTTTAATTTTTAGAATTTTTTTGCATTTATTTTTGAATTTTCTAACTTGTGTCGGGTTCGAACGGATAGGAAGGAAATTTTTTTTCTTCTCTATTTTTCGGCCTGTTTTGATCCGATTCGTCATGAAATGTAGCCTGGATGATGTTTTTTAATTTTAATAATTTTTTTGCACTTATTTTTGAATTTTCTAACTCGGTTCGGATTCGAACGGATAGGAAGGAAATTTTTTTTTCTCTCTATTTTTCGGCCTGTCCATAACCGTTTCTTCTTTAAATGAAGCCAGGATGATGTTTTTTAATTTTTAGAATTTTTTTGCATTTATTTTTTAATTTTTTAACTCGGGTCGGGTTCGAACGGATAGGAAGGAAGTTTTTTTTCTTCTCTATTTTTCGGCCTGTCCTAACCCGTTTCGTCTTGAAATGAAGCCTGGACGATGTTTTTTAATTTTTAGAGCTTTTTCGCATTTATTTTTGAATTTTCTAACTCGGGTCGGGTCGAACGGATAGGAAGGAAATTTTTTTTCTTCTCTATTTTTCGGCCTGTCCTGACCCGTTTCGCCTTGAAATGAAGCCTGGATAATGTTTTTAAATTTTTAGAGCTTTTTCGCATTTATTTTTGAATTTTCTAACTCGGGTCGGGTTCGAACGGATAGGAAGGAAGTTTTTTTTCTTCTCTATTTTTCGGCCTGTCCTAACCCGTTTCGTCTTGAAATGAAGCCTGGACGATGTTTTTTAATTTTTAGAGCTTTTTCGCATTTATTTTTGAATTTTCTAACTCGGGTCGGGTCGAACGGATAGGAAGGAAATTTTTTTCTTCTCTATTTTTCGACCTGTCCTGACCCGTTTCGCCTTGAAATGAAGCCTGGATAATGTTTTTAAATTTTTAGAGCTTTTTCGCATTTATTTTTGAATTTTCTAACTCGGGTCGGGTTCGAACGGATAGGAAGGAAATTTTTTTTCTTCTCTATTTTTCGGCCTGTCCTGACCCGTTTCGTCTTGAAATGAAGCCTAGATGATGTTTTTTAATTTTTAGAATTTTTTTTGCATTTATTTTTGAATTTTCTAACTTGGGTCAGGTTCGAACGGATGGGAAGAAAATTTTTTTCGTTCTCAATTTTTCGGCCCGTCCATACCCGTTTCTTCTTGAAATGAAGCCTGGATGATGTTTTTTAATATTTAGAATTTTTTTGCATTTATTTTTGAATTTTCTATCTCGTGTCGGGTTCGAACTGACAGGAAGGAAATTTTTTTTCTTCTCTATTTTTCGGTCTGTCCTGACCCGTTTCTTCTTGTAATGAAGATAGGATGATGTTTTTTAATTTTTAGAATTTTTTTGCATTTATTTTTGAATTTTCTATCCCGGGTCGGGTTCGAACGGATACCAAGGAAATTTTTTTTCTTCTCTATTTTTCGGCCTGTCCATACCCGTTTCTTCTTGAAATTAAGCCAGGATGATGTTTTTTAATTTTTAGAATTTTTTTGCATTTATTTTTTAATTTTCTAACTCGGGTCGGGTTCGAACGGATCGGAAGGAAGTTTTTTTTCTTCTCTATTTTTCGGCCTGTCCTGACCCGTTTCGTCTTGAAATGAAGCCTGGATGATGTTTTTTAATTTTTAGAATTTTTTTGCATTTATTTTTGAATTTTCTATCCCAGGTCGGGTTCGAACGGATAGGAAGGAAATTTTTTTTCTTCTCTATTTTTAGGCCTGCCATACCCGTTTCTTCTAGAAATGAAGCCTGGATGATGTTTTTTAATTTTTCGAATTTTTTTACATTTATATCTGAATTTTCTAACTCGGGTCGGGTTCGAACGGATAGGAAGGAAATTTTTTTTCTTCTCTATTTTTCAGCCTGTCCTGACCCGTTTCGTCCTGAAATGAAGCCTAGATGATGTTTTTTAATTTTTAGAATTTTTTACATTTATTTTTGAATTTTCTAACTCGGGTCGGGTTCGAACGGTTGGGAAGGAAATTTTTTTCGTTCTCAATTTTTCGGCACGTCCATACCCGTTTCTTCTTGAAATGAAGCCTGGATGATGTTTTTTAATTTTTAGAATTTTTTTGCATTTATTTTTGAATTTTCTAACTTGGGTCGGGTTCGAACGGATGGGAAGAAAATTTTTTTCGTTCTCAATTTTTCGGCCCGTCCATACCCGTTTCTTCTTGAAATGAAGCCTGGATGATGTTTTTTAATTTTTAGAATTTTTTTGCATTTATTTTTGAATTTTCTATCTCGTGTCGGGTTCGAACTGACAGGAAGGAAATTTTTTTTCTTCTCTATTTTTCGGTCTGTCCTGACCCGTTTCTTCTTGAAATGAAGATAGGATGATGTTTTTTAATTTTTAGAATTTTTTTGCATTTATTTTTGAATTTTCTATCCCGGGTCGGGTTCGAACGGATAGCAAGGAAATTTTTTTTCTTCCCTATTTTTCGGCCTGTCCATACCCGTTTCTTCTTGAAATGAAGCCAGGATGATGTTTTTTAATTTTTAGAATTTTTTGTATTTATTTTTGAATTTTCTAACTCGGGTCGGGTTCGATCGGATAGGAAGGAAGTTTTTTTTCTTCTCTATTTTTCGGCCTGTCCTGACCCGTTTCGTCTTGAAATGAAGCCTGGATGATGTTTTTTAATTTTTAGAATTTTTTTGCATTTATTTTTGAATTTTCTATCTCAGGTCGGGTTCGAACGGATAGGAAGGAAATTTTTTTTCTTCTCTATTTTTAGGCCTGCCATACCCGTTTCTCCTAGAAATGAAGCCTGGATGATGTTTTTTAATTTTTCGAATTTTTTTACATTTATATCTGAATTTTCTAACTCGGGTCGGGTTCGAACGGATAGGAAGGAAATTTTTTTTCTTCTCTATTTTTCAGCCTGTCCTGACCCGTTTCGTCTTGAAATGAAGCCTAGATGATGTTTTTTAATTTTTAGAATTTTTTTGCATTTATTTTTGAATTTTCTAACTCGGGTCGGGTTCGAACGGTTGGGAAGGAAATTTTTTTCGTTCTCAATTTTTTGGCACGTCCATACCCGTTTCTTCTTGAAATGAAGCCTGGATGATGTTTTTTAATTTTTAGAATTTTTTTGCATTTATTTTTGAATTTTCTAACTTGTGTCGGGTTCGAACGGATAGGAAGGAAATTTTTTTTCTTCTCTATTTTTCGGCCTGTTCTGACCCAATTCGTCTTGAAATGTAGCCTGGATGATGTTTTTTAATTTTTAGAATTTTTTTGCATTTATTTTTGAATTTTCTAACTCGGGTCGGGTTCGAACGGATGGGAAGGAAATTTTTTTCGTTCTCAATTTTTCGGCCCGTCCATACCCGTTTCTTCTTGAAATGAAGCCTGGATGATGTTTTTTAATTTTTAGAATTTTTTTGCATTTATTTTTGAATTTTCTAACTTGTGTCGGGTTCGAACGGATAGGAAGGAAATTTTTTTTCTTCTCTATTTTTCGGCCTGTTTTGACCCGATTCGTCATGAAATGTAGCCTGGATGATGTTTTTTAATTTTAATAATTTTTTTGCACTTATTTTTGAATTTTCTAACTCGGTTCGGATTCGAACGGATAGGAAGGAAATTTTTTTTTCTCTCTATTTTTCGGCCTGTCCATAACCGTTTCTTCTTTAAATGAAGCCAGGATGATGTTTTTTAATTTTTAGAATTTTTTTGCATTTATTTTTTAATTTTTTAACTCGGGTCGGGTTCGAACGGATAGGAAGGAAGTTTTTTTTCTTCTCTATTTTTCGGCCTGTCCTAACCCGTTTCGTCTTGAAATGAAGCCTGGACGATGTTTTTTAATTTTTAGAGCTTTTTCGCATTTATTTTTGAATTTTCTAACTCGGGTCGGGTCGAACGGATAGGAAGGAAATTTTTTTTCTTCTCTATTTTTCGGCCTGTCCTGACCCGTTTCGCCTTGAAATGAAGCCTGGATAATGTTTTTAAATTTTTAGAGCTTTTTCGCATTTATTTTTGAATTTTCTAACTCGGGTCGGGTTCGAACGGATAGGAAGGAAGTTTTTTTTCTTCTCTATTTTTCGGCCTGTCCTAACCCGTTTCGTCTTGAAGTGAAGCCTGGACGATGTTTTTTAATTTTTAGAGCTTTTTCGCATTTATTTTTGAATTTTCTAACTCGGGTCGGGTCGAACGGATAGGAAGGAAATTTTTTTCTTCTCTATTTTTCGACCTGTCCTGACCCGTTTCGCCTTGAAATGAAGCCTGGATAATGTTTTTAAATTTTTAGAGCTTTTTCGCATTTATTTTTGAATTTTCTAACTCGGGTCGGGTTCGAACGGATAGGAAGGAAATTTTTTTTCTTCTCTATTTTTCGGTCTGTCCTGACCCGTTTCGTCTTGAAATGAAGCCTAGATGATGTTTTTTAATTTTTAGAATTTTTTTTGCATTTATTTTTGAATTTTCTAACTTGGGTCAGGTTCGAACGGATGGGAAGAAAATTTTTTTCGTTCTCAATTTTTCGGCCCGTCCATACCCGTTTCTTCTTGAAATGAAGCCTGGATGATGTTTTTTAATATTTAGAATTTTTTTGCATTTATTTTTGAATTTTCTATCTCGTGTCGGGTTCGAACTGACAGGAAGGAAATTTTTTTTCTTCTCTATTTTTCGGTCTGTCCTGACCCGTTTCTTCTTGTAATGAAGATAGGATGATGTTTTTTAATTTTTAGAATTTTTTTGCATTTATTTTTGAATTTTCTATCCCGGGTCGGGTTCGAACGGATACCAAGGAAATTTTTTTTCTTCTCTATTTTTCGGCCTGTCCATACCCGTTTCTTCTTGAAATGAAGCCAGGATGATGTTTTTTAATTTTTAGAATTTTTTTGCATTTATTTTTTAATTCTCTAACTCGGGTCGGGTTCGAACGGATCGGAAGGAAGTTTTTTTTCTTCTCTATTTTTCGGCCTGTCCTGACCCGTTTCGTCTTGAAATGAAGCCTGGATGATGTTTTTTAATTTTTAGAATTTTTTTGCATTTATTTTTGAATTTTCTATCCCAGGTCGGGTTCGAACGGATAGGAAGGAAATTTTTTTTCTTCTCTATTTTTAGGCCTGCCATACCCGTTTCTTCTAGAAATGAAGCCTGGATGATGTTTTTTAATTTTTCGAATTTTTTTACATTTATATCTGAATTTTCTAACTCGGGTCGGGTTCGAACGGATAGGAAGGAAATTTTTTTTCTTCTCTATTTTTCAGCCTGTCCTGACCCGTTTCGTCCTGAAATGAAGCCTAGATGATGTTTTTTAATTTTTAGAATTTTTTACATTTATTTTTGAATTTTCTAACTCGGGTCGGGTTCGAACGGTTGGGAAGGAAATTTTTTTCGTTCTCAATTTTTCGGCACGTCCATACCCGTTTCTTCTTGAAATGAAGCCTGGATGATGTTTTTTAATTTTTAGAATTTTTTTGCATTTATTTTTGAATTTTCTAACTTGGGTCGGGTTCGAACGGATGGGAAGAAAATTTTTTTTGTTCTCAATTTTTCGGCCCGTCCATACCCGTTTCTTCTTGAAATGAAGCCTGGATGATGTTTTTTAATTTTTAGAATTTTTTTGCATTTATTTTTGAATTTTCTATCTCGTGTCGGGTTCGAACGGACAGGAAGGAAATTTTTTTTCTTCTCTATTTTTCGGTCTGTCCTGACCCGTTTCTTCTTGAAATGAAGATAGGATGATGTTTTTTAATTTTTAGAATTTTTTTGCATTTATTTTTGAATTTTCTATCCCGGGTCGGGTTCGAACGGATAGCAAGGAAATTTTTTTTCTTCCCTATTTTTCGGCCTGTCCATACCCGTTTCTTCTTGAAATGAAGCCAGGATGATGTTTTTTAATTTTTAGAATTTTTTGTATTTATTTTTGAATTTTCTAACTCGGGTCGGGTTCGATCGGATAGGAAGGAAGTTTTTTTTCTTCTCTATTTTTCGGCCTGTCCTGACCCGTTTCGTCTTGAAATGAAGCCTGGATGATGTTTTTTAATTTTTAGAATTTTTTTGCATTTATTTTTGAATTTTCTATCTCAGGTCGGGTTCGAACGGATAGGAAGGAAATTTTTTTTCTTCTCTATTTTTAGGCCTGCCATACCCGTTTCTTCTAGAAATGAAGCCTGGATGATGTTTTTTAATTTTTCGAATTTTTTTACATTTATATCTGAATTTTCTAACTCGGGTCGGGTTCGAACGGATAGGAAGGAAATTTTTTTTCTTCTCTATTTTTCAGCCTGTCCTGACCCGTTTCGTCTTGAAATGAAGCCTAGATGATGTTTTTTAATTATTAGAATTTTTTTACATTTATTTTTGAATTTTCTAACTCGGGTCGGGTTCGAACGGTTGGGAAGGAAATTTTTTTCGTTCTCAATTTTTTGGCACGTCCATACCCGTTTCTTCTTGAAATGAAGCCTGGATGATGTTTTTTAATTTTTAGAATTTTTTTGCATTTATTTTTGAATTTTCTAACTTGTGTCGGGTTCGAACGGATAGGAAGGAAATTTTTTTTCTTCTCTATTTTTCGGCCTGTTCTGACCCAATTCGTCTTGAAATGTAGCCTGGATGATGTTTTTTAATTTTTAGAATTTTTTTGCATTTATTTTTGAATTTTCTAACTCGGGTCGGGTTCGAACGGATGGGAAGGAAATTTTTTTCGTTCTCAATTTTTCGGCCCGTCCATACCCGTTTCTTCTTGAAATGAAGCCTGGATGATGTTTTTTAATTTTTAGAATTTTTTTGCATTTATTTTTGAATTTTCTAACTTGTGTCGGGTTCGAACGGATAGGAAGGAAATTTTTTTTCTTCTCAATTTTTCAGCCTGTCCTGACCCGTTTCGTCCTGAAATGAAGCCTAGATGATGTTTTTTAATTTTTAGAATTTTTTTGCATTTATTTTTGAATTTTCTAACTCGGGTCGGGTTCGAACGGTTGGGAAGGAAATTTTTTTCGTTCTCAATTTTTCGGCACGTCCATACCCGTTTCTTCTTGAAATGAAGCCTGGATGATGTTTTTTAATTTTTAGAATTTTTTTGCATTTATTTTTGAATTTTCTAACTTGGGTCGGGTTCGAACGGATGGGAAGAAAATTTTTTTTGTTCTCAATTTTTCGGCCCGTCCATACCCGTTTCTTCTTGAAATGAAGCCTGGATGATGTTTTTTAATTTTTAGAATTTTTTTGCATTTATTTTTGAATTTTCTATCTCGTGTCGGGTTCGAACTGACAGGAAGGAAATTTTTTTTCTTCTCTATTTTTCGGTCTTTCCTGACCCGTTTCTTCTTGAAATGAAGATAGGATGATGTTTTTTAATTTTTAGAATTTTTTTGCATTTATTTTTGAATTTTCTATCCCGGGTCGGGTTCGAACGGATACCAAGGAAATTTTTTTTCTTCTCTATTTTTCGGCCTGTCCATACCCGTTTCTTCTTGAAATGAAGCCAGGATGATGTTTTTTAATTTTTAGAATTTTTTGCATTTATTTTTGAATTTTCTAACTCGGGTCGGGTTCGAACGGATAGGAAGGAAGTTTTTTTTCTTCTCTATTTTTCGGCCTGTCCTGACCCGTTTCGTCTTGAAATGAAGCCTGGATGATGTTTTTTAATTTTTAGAATTTTTTTGCATTTATTTTTGAATTTTCTATCTCAGGTCGGGTTCGAACGGATAGGAAGGAAATTTTTTTTCTTCTCTATTTTTAGCCCTGCCATACCCGTTTCTTCTAGAAATGAAGCCTGGATGATGTTTTTTAATTTTTCGAATTTTTTTACATTTATATCTGAATTTTCTAACTCGGGTCGGGTTCGAACGGATAGGAAGGAAATTTTTTTTCTTCTCTATTTTTCAGCCTGTCCTGACCCGTTTCGTCTTGAAATGAAGCCTAGATGATGTTTTTTAATTTTTAGAATTTTTTTGCATTTATTTTTGAATTTTCTAACTCGGGTCGGGTTCGAACGGTTGGGAAGGAAATTTTTTTCGTTCTCAATTTTTTGGCACGTCCATACCCGTTTCTTCTTGAAATGAAGCCTGGATGATGTTTTTTAATTTTTAGAATTTTTTTGCATTTATTTTTGAATTTTCTAACTTGTGTCGGGTTCGAACGGATAGGAAGGAAATTTTTTTTCTTCTCTATTTTTCGGCCTGTTCTGACCCAATTCGTCTTGAAATGTAGCCTGGATGATGTTTTTTAATTTTTAGAATTTTTTTGCATTTATTTTTGAATTTTCTAACTCGGGTCGGGTTCGAACGGATGGGAAGGAAATTTTTTTCGTTCTCAATTTTTCGGCCCGTCCATACCCGTTTCTTCTTGAAATGAAGCCTGGATGATGTTTTTTAATTTTTAGAATTTTTTTGCATTTATTTTTGAATTTTCTAACTTGTGTCGGGTTCGAACGGATAGGAAGGAAATTTTTTTTCTTCTCTATTTTTCGGCCTGTCCTGACCCGATTCGTCATGAAATGTAGCCTGGATGATGTTTTTTAATTTTAATAATTTTTTTGCACTTATTTTTGAATTTTCTAACTCGGTTCGGATTCGAACGGATAGGAAGGAAATTTTTTTTTCTCTCTATTTTTCGGCCTGTCCATAACCGTTTCTTCTTTAAATGAAGCCAGGATGATGTTTTTTAATTTTTAGAATTTTTTTGCATTTATTTTTTAATTTTTTAACTCGGGTCGGGTTGGAACGGATAGGAAGGAAGTTTTTTTTCTTCTCTATTTTTCGGCCTGTCCTAACCCGTTTCGTCTTGAAATGAAGCCTGGACGATGTTTTTTAATTTTTAGAGCTTTTTCGCATTTATTTTTGAATTTTCTAACTCGGGTCGGGTCGAACGGATAGGAAGGAAATTTTTTTTCTTCTCTATTTTTCGGCCTGTCCTGACCCGATTCGTCATGAAATGTAGCCTGGATGATGTTTTTTAATTTTAATAATTTTTTTGCACTTATTTTTGAATTTTCTAACTCGGTTCGGATTCGAACGGATAGGAAGGAAATTTTTTTTTCTCTCTATTTTTCGGCCTGTCCATAACCGTTTCTTCTTTAAATGAAGCCAGGATGATGTTTTTTAATTTTTAGAATTTTTTTGCATTTATTTTTTAATTTTTTAACTCGGGTCGGGTTCGAACGGATAGGAAGGAAGTTTTTTTTCTTCTCTATTTTTCGGCCTGTCCTAACCCGTTTCGTCTTGAAATGAAGCCTGGACGATGTTTTTTAATTTTTAGAGCTTTTTCGCATTTATTTTTGAATTTTCTAACTCGGGTCGGGTCGAACGGATAGGAAGGAAATTTTTTTTCTTCTCTATTTTTCGGCCTGTCCTGACCCGTTTCGCCTTGAAATGAAGCCTGGATAATGTTTTCAAATTTTTAGAGCTTTTTCGCATTTATTTTTGAATTTTCTAACTCGGGTCGGGTTCGAACGGATAGGAAGGAAGTTTTTTTTCTTCTCTATTTTTCGGCCTGTCCTAACCCGTTTCGTCTTGAAATGAAGCCTGGACGATGTTTTTTAATTTTTAGAGCTTTTTCGCATTTATTTTTGAATTTTCTAACTCGGGTCGGGTCGAACGGATAGGAAGGAAATTTTTTTCTTCTCTATTTTTCGACCTGTCCTGACCCGTTTCGCCTTGAAATGAAGCCTGGATAATGTTTTTAAATTTTTAGAGCTTTTTCGCATTTATTTTTGAATTTTCTAACTCGGGTCGGGTTCGAACGGATAGGAAGGAAATTTTTTTTCTTCTCTATTTTTCGGCCTGTCCTGACCCGTTTCGTCTTGAAATGAAGCCTAGATGATGTTTTTTAATTTTTAGAATTTTTTTTGCATTTATTTTTGAATTTTCTAACTTGGGTCAGGTTCGAACGGATGGGAAGAAAATTTTTTTCGTTCTCAATTTTTCGGCCCGTCCATACCCGTTTCTTCTTGAAATGAAGCCTGGATGATGTTTTTTAATTTTTAGAATTTTTTTGCATTTATTTTTGAATTTTCTATCTCGTGTCGGGTTCGAACTGACAGGAAGGAAATTTTTTTTCTTCTCTATTTTTCGGTCTGTCCTGACCCGTTTCTTCTTGTAATGAAGATAGGATGATGTTTTTTAATTTTTAGAATTTTTTTGCATTTATTTTTGAATTTTCTATCCTGGGTCGGGTTCGAACGGATACCAAGGAAATTTTTTTTCTTCTCTATTTTTCGGCCTGTCCATACCCGTTTCTTCTTGAAATGAAGCCAGGATGATGTTTTTTAATTTTTAGAATTTTTTTGCACTTGTTTTTTAATTTTCTAACTCGGGTCGGGTTCGAACGGATCGGAAGGAAGTTTTTTTTCTTCTCTATTTTTCGGCCTGTCCTGACCCGTTTCGTCTTGAAATGAAGCCTGGATGATGTTTTTTAATATTTAGAATTTATTTGCATTTATTTTTTAATTTTCTATCTCAGGTCGGGTTCGAACGGATAGGAAGGAAATTTTTTTTCTTCTCTATTTTTAGGCCTGCCATACCCGTTTCTTCTAGAAATGAAGCCTGGATGATGTTTTTTAATTTTTCGAATTTTTTTACATTTATATCTGAATTTTCTAACTCGGGTCGGGTTCGAACGGATAGGAAGGAAATTTTTTTTCTTCTCTATTTTTCAGCCTGTCCTGACCCGTTTCGTCCTGAAATGATGCCTAGATGATGTTTTTTAATTTTTAGAATTTTTTTGCATTTATTTTTGAATTTTCTAACTCGGGTCGGGTTCGAACGGTTGGGAAGGAAATTTTTTTCGTTCTCAATTTTTCGGCACGTCCATACCCGTTTCTTCTTGAAATGAAGCCTGGATGATGTTTTTTAATTTTTAGAATTTTTTTGCATTTATTTTTGAATTTTCTAACTTGTGTCGGGTTCGAACGGATAGGAAGGAAATTTTTTTTCTTCTCTATTTTTCGGCCTGTTCTGACCCAATTCGTCTTGAAATGTAGCCTGGATGATGTTTTTTAATTTTTAGAATTTTTTTGCATTTATTTTTGTATTTTCTAACTCGGGTCGGGTTCGAACGGATGGGAAGGAAATTTTTTTCGTTCTCAATTTTTCGGCCCGTCCATACCCGTTTCTTCTTGAAATGAAGCCTGGATGATGTTTTTTAATTTTTAGAATTTTTTTGCATTTATTTTTGAATTTTCTAACTTGTGTCGGGTTCGAACGGATAGGAAGGAAATTTTTTTTCTTCTCTATTTTTCGGCCTGTCCTGACCTGATTCGTCATGAAATGTAGCCTGGATGATGTTTTTTAATTTTTATAATTTTTTTGCACTTATTTTTGAATTTTCTAACTCGGTTCGGATTCGAACGGATAGGAAGGAAATTTTTTTTTCTCTCTATTTTTCGGCCTGTCCATAACCGTTTCTTCTTTAAATGAAGCCAGGATGATGTTTTTTTATTTTTAGAATTTTTTTGCATTTATTTTTGAATTTTCTAACTCGGGTCGGGTTCGAACGGATAGGAAGGAAGTATTTTTTCTTCTCTATTTTTCGGCCTGTCCTAACCCATTTCGTCTTGAAATGAAGCCTGGACGATGTTTTTTAATTTTTAGAGCTTTTTCGCATTTATTTTCGAATTTTCTAACTCGGGTCGGGTCGAACGGATAGGAAGGAAATTTTTTTTCTTCTCTATTTTTCGGCCTGTCCTGACCCGTTTCGCCTTGAAATGAAGCCTGGATAATGTTTTTAAATTTTTAGAGCTTTTTCGCATTTATTTTTGAATTTTCTAACTCGGGTCGGGTTCGAACGGATAGGAAGGAAGTTTTTTTTCTTCTCTATTTTTCGGCCTGTCCTAACCCGTTTCGTCTTGAAATGAAGCCTGGACGATGTTTTTTAATTTTTAGAGCTTTTTCGCATTTATTTTTGAATTTTCTAACTCGGGTCGGGTCAACCGGATAGGAAGGAAATTTTTTTTCTTCACTATTTTTCGGCCTGTCCTGACCCGTTTCGCCTTGAAATGAAGCCTGGATCATGTTTATAAATTTTTAGAGCTTTTTCGCATTTATTTTTGAATTTTCTAACTCGGGTCGGGTTCGAACGGATAGGAAGGAAATTTTTTTTCTTCTCTATTTTTCAGCCTGTCCTGACCCGTTTCGTCTTGAAATGAAGCCTAGATGATGTTTTTTAATTTTTAGAATTTTTTTGCATTTATTTTTGAATTTTCTAACTCGGGTCGGGTTCGAACGGTTGGGAAGGAAATTTTTTTCGTTCTCAATTTTTCGGCACGTCCATACCCGTTTCTTCTTGAAATGAAGCCTGGATGATGTTTTTTAATTTTTAGAATTTTTTTGCATTTATTTTTGAATTTTCTAACTTGTGTCGGGTTCGAACGGATAGGAAGGAAATTTTTTTTCTTCTCTATTTTTCGGCCTGTTCTGACCCAATTCGTCTTGAAATGTAGCCTGGATGATGTTTTTTAATTTTTAGAATTTTTTTGCATTTATTTTTGAATTTTCTAACTCGGGTCGGGTTCGAACGGATGGGAAGGAAATATTTTTCGTTCTCAATTTTTCGGCCCGTCCATACCCGTTTCTTCTTGAAATGATGCCTGGATGATGTTTTTTAATTTTTAGAATTTTTTTGCATTTATTTTTGAATTTTCTAACTTGTGTCGGGTTCGAACGGATAGGAAGGAAATTTTTTTTCTTCTCTATTTTTCGGCCTGTCCTGACCTGATTCGTCATGAAATGTAGCCTGGATGATGTTTTTTAATTTTTATAATTTTTTTGCACTTATTTTTGAATTTTCTAACTCGGTTCGGATTCGAACGGATAGGAAGGAAATATTTTTTCCTCTCTATTTTTCGGCCTGTCCATAACCGTTTCTTCTTTAAATGAAGCCAGGATGATGTTTTTTAATTTTTAGAATTTTTTTGCATTAATTTTTGAATTTTCTAACTCGGGTCGGGTTCGAACGGATAGGAAGGAAGTATTTTTTCTTCTCTATTTTTCGGCCTGTCCTAACCCATTTCGTCTTGAAATGAAGCCTGGACGATGTTTTTTAATTTTTAGAGCTTTTTCGCATTTATTTTCGAATTTTCTAACTCGGGTCGGGTCGAACGGATAGGAAGGAAATTTTTTTTCTTCTCTATTTTTCGGCCTGTCCTGACCCGTTTCGCCTTGAAATGAAGCCTGGATAATGTTTTTAAATTTTTAGAGCTTTTTCGCATTTATTTTTGAATTTTCTAACTCGGGTCGGGTTCGAACGGATAGGAAGGAAGTTTTTTTTCTTCTCTATTTTTCGGCCTGTCCTAACCCGTTTCGTCTTGAAATGAAGCCTGGACGATGTTTTTTAATTTTTAGAGCTTTTTCGCATTTATTTTTGAATTTTCTAACTCGGGTCGGGTCGACCGGATAGGAAGGAAATTTTTTTTCTTCTCTATTTTTCGGCCTGTCCTGACCCGTTTCGCCTTGAAATGAAGCCTGGATCATGTTTATAAATTTTTAGAGCTTTTTCGCATTTATTTTTGAATTTTCTAACTCGGGTCGGGTTCGAACGGATAGGAAGGAAATTTTTTTTCTTCTCTATTTTTCAGCCTGTCCTGAACCGTTTCGTCTTGAAATGAAGCCTAGATGATGTTTTTTAATTTTTAGAATTTTTTTGCATTTATTTTTGAATTTTCTAACTCGGGTCGGGTTCGAACGGTTGGGAAGGAAATTTTTTTCGTTCTCAATTTTTCGGCCCGTCCATACCCGTTTCTTCTTGAAATGAAGCCTGGATGATGTTTTTTAATTTTTAGAATTTTTTTGCATTTATTTTTGAATTTTCTAACTTGTGTCGGGTTCGAACGGATAGGAAGGAAATTTTTTTTCTTCTCTATTTTTCGGCCTGTTCTGACCCAATTCGTCTTGAAATATAGCCTGGATGATGTTTTTTAATTTTTAGAATTTTTTTGCATTTATTTTTGAATTTTCTAACTCGGGTCGGGTTCGAACGGATGGGAAGGAAATTTTTTTCGTTCTCAATTTTTCGGCCCGTCCATACCCGTTTCTTCTTGAAATGATGCCTGGATGATGTTTTTTAATTTTTAGAATTTTTTTGCATTTATTTTTGAATTTTCTAACTTGTGTCGGGTTCGAACGGATAGGAAGGAAATTTTTTTTCTTCTCTATTTTTCGGCCTGTCCTGACCCGATTCGTCATGAAATGTAGCCTGGATGATGTTTTTTAATTTTTATAATTTTTTTGCACTTATTTTTGAATTTTCTAACTCGGTTCGGATTCGAACGGATAGGAAGGAAATTTGTTTTCCTCTCTATTTTTCGGCCTGTCCATAACCGTTTCTTCTTTAAATGAAGCCAGGATGATGTTTTTTAATTTTTAGAATTTTTTTGCATTTATTTTTGAATTTTCTAACTCGGGTCGGGTTCGAACGGATAGGAAGGAAGTTTTTTTTCTTCTCTATTTTTCCGCCTGTCCTAACCCGTTTCGTCTTGAAATGAAGCCTGGACGATGTTTTTTAATTTTTGGAGCTTTTTCGCATTTATTTTTGAATTTTCTAACTCGGGTCGGGTCGAACGGATAGGAAGGAAATTTTTTTTCTTCTCTATTTTTCGGCCTGTCCTGACCCGTTTCGCCTTGAAATGAAGCCTGGATAATGTTTTTAAATTTTTAGAGCTTTTTCGCATTTATTTTTGAATTTTCTAACTCGGGTCGGGTTCGAACGGATAGGAAGGAAGTTTTTTTTCTTTTCTATTTTTCGGCCTGTCCTAACACGTTTCGTCTTGAAATGAAGCCTGGACGATGTTTTTTAATTTTTAGAGCTTTTTCGCATTTATTTTTGAATTTTCTAACTCGGGTCGGGTCGAACGGATAGGAAGGAAATTTTTTTTCTTCTCTATTTTTCGGCCTGTCCTGACCCGTTTCGCCTTGAAATGAAGCCTGGATAATGTTTTTAAATTTTTAGAGCTTTTTCGCATTTATTTTTGAATTTTCTAACTCGGGTCGGGTTCGAACGGATAGGAAGGAAATTTTTTTTCTTCTCTATTTTTCGGCCTGTCCTGACCCGTTTCGTCTTGAAATGAAGCCTAGATGATGTTTTTTAATTTTTAGAATTTTTTTTGCATTTATTTTTGAATTTTCTAACTCGGGTCGGGTCGAACGGATAGGAAGGAAATTTTTTTTCTTCTCTATTTTTCGGCCTGTCCTGACCCGTTTCGTCTTGAAATAAAGCTTGGACGATGTTTTTTAATTTTTAGAGCTTTTTCGCATTTATTTTTGAATTTTCTAACTCGGGTCGGGTCGAACGGATAGGAAGGAAATTTTTTTTCTTCTCTATTTTTCGGACTGTCCTGACCCGTTTCGCCTTGAAATGAAGCCTGGATAATGTTTTTAAATTTTTAGAGCTTTTTCGCATTTATTTTTGAATTTTCTAACTCGGGTCGGATTCGAACGGATAGGAAGGAAGTTTTTTTTCTTCTCTATTTTTCGGCCTGTCCTAACCCGTTTCGTCTTGAAATGAAGCCTGGACGATGTTTTATAATTGTTAGAGCTTTTTCGCATTTATTTTTGAATTTTCTAACTCGGGTCGGGTCGAACGGATAGGAAGGAAATTTTTTTTCTTCTCTATTTTTCGGCCTGTCCTGACCCGTTTCGCCTTGAAATGAAGCCTGGATAATGTTTTTAAATTTTTAGAGCTTTTTCGCATTTATTTTTGAATTTTATAACTCGGGTCGGGTTCGAACGGATAGGAAGGAAATTTTTTCTTTTCTCTATTTTTCGGCCTGTCCTGACCCGTTTCGTCTTGAAATGAAGCCTAGATGATGTTTTTTAATTTTTAGAATTTTTTTTGCATTTATTTTTGAATTTTCTAACTTGGGTCGGGTTCGAACGGATGGGAAGAAAATTTTTTTTGTTCTCAATTTTTCGGCCCGTCCATACCCGTTTCTTCTTGAAATGAAGCCTGGATGATGTTTTTTAATTTTTAGAATTTTTTTTGCATTTATTTTTGAATTTTCTATCTCGTGTCGGGTTCGAACTGACAGGAAGGAAATTTTTTTTCTTCTCTATTTTTCGGTCTGTCCTGACCCGTTTCTTCTTGAAATGTAGGATGATGTTTTTTAATTTTTAGAATTTTTTTGCATTTATTTTTGAATTTTCTATCCCGGGTCGGGTTCGAACGGATACCAAGGAAATTTTTTTTCTTCCCTATTTTTCGGCCTGTCCATACCCGTTTCTTCTTGAAATGAAGCCAGGATGATGTTTTTTAATTTTTAGAATTTTTTGCACTTATTTTTGAATTTTCTAACTCGGGTCGGGTTCGAACGGATAGGAAGGAAGTTTTTTTTCTTCTCTATTTTTCGGCCTGTCCTGACCCGTTTCGTCTTGAAATGAAGCCTGGATGATGTTTTTTAATTTTTAGAATTTTTTTGCATTTATTTTTGAATTTTCTATCTCAGGTCGGGTTCGAACGGATAGGAAGGAAATTTTTTTTCTTCTCTATTTTTAGGCCTGCCATACCCGTTTCTTCTAGAAATGAAGCCTGGATGATGTTTTTTAATTTTTCGAATTTTTTTACATTTATATCTGAATTTTCTAACTCGGGTCGGGTTCGAACGGATAGGAAGGAAATTTTTTTTCTTCTCTATTTTTCAGCCTGTCCTGACCCGTTTCGTCTTGAAATGAAGCCTAGATGATGTTTTTTAATTTTTAGAATGTTTTTGCATTTATTTTTGAATTTTCTAACTCGGGTCGGGTTCGAACGGTTGGGAAGGAAATTTTTTTCGTTCTCAATTTTTCGGCACGTCCATACCCGTTTCTTCTTGAAATGAAGCCTGGATGATGTTTTTTAATTTTTAGAATTTTTTTGCATTTATTTTTGAATTTTCTAACTTGTGTCGGGTTCGAACGGATAGGAAGGAAATTTTTTTTCTTCTCTATTTTTCGGCCTGTTCTGACCCAATTCGTCTTGAAATGTAGCCTGGATGATGTTTTTTAATTTTTAGAATTTTTTTGCATTTATTTTTGAATTTTCTAACTCGGGTCGGGTTCGAACGGATGGGAAGGAAATTTTTTTCGTTCTCAATTTTTCGGCCCGTCCATACCCGTTTCTTCTTGAAATGAAGCCTGGATGATGTTTTTTAATTTTTAGAATTTTTTTGCATTTATTTTTGAATTTTCTAACTTGTGTCGGGTTCGAACGGATAGGAAGGAAATTTTTTTTCTTCTCTATTTTTCGGCCTGTTCTGACCCAATTCGTCTTGAAATGTAGCCTGGATGATGTTTTTTAATTTTTAGAATTTTTTTGCATTTATTTTTGAATTTTCTAACTCGGGTCGGGTTCGAACGGATGGGAAGGAAATATTTTTCGTTCTCAATTTTTCGGCCCGTCCATACCCGTTTCTTCTTGAAATGATGCCTGGATGATGTTTTTTAATTTTTAGAATTTTTTTGCATTTATTTTTGAATTTTCTAACTTGTGTCGGGTTCGAACGGATAGGAAGGAAATTTTTTTTCTTCTCTATTTTTCGGCCTGTCCTGACCTGATTCGTCATGAAATGTAGCCTGGATGATGTTTTTTAATTTTTATAATTTTTTTGCACTTATTTTTGAATTTTCTAACTCGGTTCGGATTCGAACGGATAGGAAGGAAATTTTTTTTCCTCTCTATTTTTCGGCCTGTCCATAACCGTTTCTTCTTTAAATGAAGCCAGGATGATGTTTTTTAATTTTTAGAATTTTTTTGCATTAATTTTTGAATTTTCTAACTCGGGTCGGGTTCGAACGGATAGGAAGGAAGTATTTTTTCTTCTCTATTTTTCGGCCTGTCCTAACCCATTTCGTCTTGAAATGAAGCCTGGACGATGTTTTTTAATTTTTAGAGCTTTTTCGCATTTATTTTTGAATTTTCTAACTCGGGTCGGGTCGAACGGATAGGAAGGAAATTTTTTTTCTTCTCTATTTTTCGGCCTGTCCTGACCCGTTTCGCCTTGAAATGAAGCCTGGATAATGTTTTTAAATTTTTAGAGCTTTTTCGCATTTATTTTTGAATTTTCTAACTCGGGTCGGGTTCGAACGGATAGGAAGGAAATTTTTTTTCTTCTCTATTTTTCGGCCTGTCCTGACCCGTTTCGTCTTGAAATGAAGCCTAGATGATGTTTTTTAATTTTTAGAATTTTTTTTGCATTTATTTTTGAATTTTCTAACTCGGGTCGGGTCGAACGGATAGGAAGGAAATTTTTTTTCTTCTCTATTTTTCGGACTGTCCTGACCCGTTTCGTCTTGAAATAAAGCTTGGAAGATGTTTTTTAATTTTTAGAGCTTTTTCGCATTTATTTTTGAATTTTCTAACTCGGGTCGGGTCGAACGGATAGGAAGGAAATTTTTTTTCTTCTCTATTTTTCGGACTGTCCTGACCCGTTTCGCCTTGAAATGAAGCCTGGATAATGTTTTTAAATTTTTAGAGCTTTTTCGCATTTATTTTTGAATTTTCTAACTCGGGTCGGATTCGAACGGATAGGAAGGAAGTTTTTTTTCTTCTCTATTTTTCGGCCTGTCCTAACCCGTTTCGTCTTGAAATTAAGCCTGGACGATGTTTTATAATTGTTAGAGCTTTTTCGCATTTATTTTTGAATTTTCTAACTCGGGTCGGGTCGAACGGATAGGAAGGAAATTTTTTTTCTTCTCTATTTTTCGGCCTGTCCTGACCCGTTTCGCCTTGAAATGAAGCCTGGATAATGTTTTTAAATTTTTAGAGCTTTTTCGCATTTATTTTTGAATTTTCTAACTCGGGTCGGGTTCGAACGGATAGGAAGGAAATTTTTTCTTTTCTCTATTTTTCGGCCTGTCCTGACCCGTTTCGTCTTGAAATGAAGCCTAGATGATGTTTTTTAATTTTTAGAATTTTTTTTGCATTTATTTTTGAATTTTCTAACTTGGGTCGGGTTCGAACGGATGGGAAGAAAATTTTTTTTGTTCTCAATTTTTCGGCCCGTCCATACCCGTTTCTTCTTGAAATGAAGCCTGGATGATGTTTTTTAATTTTTAGAATTTTTTTTGCATTTATTTTTGAATTTTCTATCTCGTGTCGGGTTCGAACTGACAGGAAGGAAATTTTTTTTCTTCTCTATTTTTCGGTCTGTCCTGACCCGTTTCTTCTTGAAATGTAGGATGATGTTTTTTAATTTTTAGAATTTTTTTGCATTTATTTTTGAATTTTCTATCCCGGGTCGGGTTCGAACGGATACCAAGGAAATTTTTTTTCTTCCCTATTTTTCGGCCTGTCCATACCCGTTTCTTCTTGAAATGAAGCCAGGATGATGTTTTTTAATTTTTAGAATTTTTTGCACTTATTTTTGAATTTTCTAACTCGGGTCGGGTTCGAAAGGATAGGAAGGAAGTTTTTTTTCTTCTCTATTTTTCGGCCTGTCCTGACCCGTTTCGTCTTGAAATGAAGCTTGGATGATGTTTTTTAATTTTTAGAATTTTTTTGCATTTATTTTTGAATTTTCTATCTCAGGTCAGGTTCGAACGGATAGGAAGGAAATTTTTTTTCTTCTCTATTTTTAGGCCTGCCATACCCGTTTCTTCTAGAAATGAAGCCTGGATGATGTTTTTTAATTTTTCGAATTTTTTTACATTTATATCTGAATTTTCTAACTCGGGTCGGGTTCGAACGGATAGGAAGGAAATTTTTTTTCTTCTCTATTTTTCAGCCTGTCCTGACCCGTTTCGTCTTGAAATGAAGCCTAGATGATGTTTTTTAATTTTTAGAATTTTTTTGCATTTATTTTTGAATTTTCTAACTCGGGTCGGGTTCGAACTGTTGGGAAGGAAATTTTTTTCGTTCTCAATTTTTCGGCACGTCCATACCCGTTTCTTCTTGAAATGAAGCCTGGATGATGTTTTTTAATTTTTAGAATTTTTTTGCATTTATTTTTGAATTTTCTAACTTGTGTCGGGTTCAAACGGATAGGAAGGAAATTTTTTTTCTTCTCTATTTTTCGGCCTGTTCTGACCCAATTCGTCTTGAAATGTAGCCTGGATGATGTTTTTTAATTTTTAGAATTTTTTTGCATTTATTTTTGAATTTTCTAACTCGGGTCGGGTTCGAACGGATGGGAAGGAAATTTTTTTCGTTCTCAATTTTTCGGCTCGTCCATACCCGTTTCTTCTTGAAATGAAGCCTGGATGATGTTTTTTAATTTTTAGAATTTTTTTGCATTTATTTTTGAATTTTCTAACTTGTGTCGGGTTCGAACGGATAGGAAGGAAATTTTTTTTCTTCTCTATTTTTCGGCCTGTTCTGACCCAATTCGTCTTGAAATGTAGCCTGGATGATGTTTTTTAATTTTTAGAATTTTTTTGCATTTATTTTTGAATTTTCTAACTCGGGTCGGGTTCGAACGGATGGGAAGGAAATATTTTTCGTTCTCAATTTTTCGGCCCGTCCATACCCGTTTCTTCTTGAAATGATGCCTGGATGATGTTTTTTAATTTTTAGAATTTTTTTGCATTTATTTTTGAATTTTCTAACTTGTGTCGGGTTCGAACGGATAGGAAGGAAATTTTTTTTCTTCTCTATTTTTCGGCCTGTCCTGACCTGATTCGTCATGAAATGTAGCCTGGATGATGTTTTTTAATTTTTATAATTTTTTTGCACTTATTTTTGAATTTTCTAACTCGGTTCGGATTCGAACGGATAGGAAGGAAATTTTTTTTCCTCTCTATTTTTCGGCCTGTCCATAACCGTTTCTTCTTTAAATGAAGCCAGGATGATGTTTTTTAATTTTTAGAATTTTTTTGCATTAATTTTTGAATTTTCTAACTCGGGTCGGGTTCGAACGGATAGGAAGGAAGTATTTTTTCTTCTCTATTTTTCGGCCTGTCCTAACCCATTTCGTCTTGAAATGAAGCCTGGACGATGTTTTTTAATTTTTAGAGCTTTTTCGCATTTATTTTCGAATTTTCTAACTCGGGTCGGGTCGAACGGATAGGAAGGAAATTTTTTTTCTTCTCTATTTTTCGGCCTGTCCTGACCCGTTTCGCCTTGAAATGAAGCCTGGATAATGTTTTTAAATTTTTAGAGCTTTTTCGCATTTATTTTTGAATTTTCTAACTCGGGTCGGGTTCGAACGGATAGGAAGGAAGTTTTTTTTCTTCTCTATTTTTCGGCCTGTCCTAACCCGTTTCGTCTTGAAATGAAGCCTGGACGATGTTTTTTAATTTTTAGAGCTTTTTCGCATTTATTTTTGAATTTTCTAACTCGGGTCGGGTCGACCGGATAGGAAGGAAATTTTTTTTCTTCTCTATTTTTCGGCCTGTCCTGACCCGTTTCGCCTTGAAATGAAGCCTGGATCATGTTTATAAATTTTTAGAGCTTTTTCGCATTTATTTTTGAATTTTCTAACTCGGGTCGGGTTCGAACGGATAGGAAGGAAATTTTTTTTCTTCTCTATTTTTCAGCCTGTCCTGACCCGTTTCGTCTTGAAATGAAGCCTAGATGATGTTTTTTAATTTTTAGAATTTTTTTGCATTTATTTTTGAATTTTCTAACTCGGGTCGGGTTCGAACGGTTGGGAAGGAAATTTTTTTCGTTCTCAATTTTTCGGCACGTCCATACCCGTTTCTTCTTGAAATGAAGCCTGGATGATGTTTTTTAATTTTTAGAATTTTTTTGCATTTATTTTTGAATTTTCTAACTTGTGTCGGGTTCGAACGGATAGGAAGGAAATTTTTTTTCTTCTCTATTTTTCGGCCTGTTCTGACCCGATTCGTCTTGAAATGTAGCCTGGATGATGTTTTTTAATTTTTAGAATTTTTTTGCATTTATTTTTGAATTTTCTAACTCGGGTCGGGTTCGAACGGATGGGAAGGAAATATTTTTCGTTCTCAATTTTTCGGCCCGTCCATACCCGTTTCTTCTTGAAATGATGCCTGGATGATGTTTTTTAATTTTTAGAATTTTTTTGCATTTATTTTTGAATTTTCTAACTTGTGTCGGGTTCGAACGGATAGGAAGGAAATTTTTTTTCTTCTCTATTTTTCGGCCTGTCCTGACCCGATTCGTCATGAAATGTAGCCTGGATGATGTTTTTTAATTTTTATAATTTTTTTGCACTTATTTTTGAATTTTCTAACTCGGTTCGGATTCGAACGGATAGGAAGGAAATTTTTTTTCGTCTCTATTTTTCGGCCTGTCCATAACCGTTTCTTCTTTAAATGAAGCCAGGATGATGTTTTTTAATTTTTAGAATTTTTTTGCATTTATTTTTGAATTTTCTAACTCGGGTCGGGTTCGAACGGATAGGAAGGAAGTTTTTTTTCTTCTCTATTTTTCCGCCTGTCCTAACCCGTTTCGTCTTGAAATGAAGCCTGGACGATGTTTTTTAATTTTTGGAGCTTTTTCGCATTTATTTTTGAATTTTCTAACTCGGGTCGGGTCGAACGGATAGGAAGGAAATTTTTTTTCTTCTCTATTTTTCGGCCTGTCCTGACCCGTTTCGCCTTGAAATGAAGCCTGGATAATGTTTTTAAATTTTTAGAGCTTTTTCGCATTTATTTTTGAATTTTCTAAGTCGGGTCGGGTTCGAACGGATAGGAAGGAAGTTTTTTTTCTTTTCTATTTTTCGGCCTGTCCTAACCCGTTTCGTCTTGAAATGAAGCCTGGACGATGTTTTTTAATTTTTAGAGCTTTTTCGCATTTATTTTTGAATTTTCTAACTCGGGTCGGGTCGAACGGATAGGAAGGAAATTTTTTTTCTTCTCTATTTTTCGGCCTGTCCTGACCCGTTTCGCCTTGAAATGAAGCCTGGATAATGTTTTTAAATTTTTAGAGCTTTTTCGCATTTATTTTTGAATTTTCTAACTCGGGTCGGGTTCGAACGGATAGGAAGGAAATTTTTTTTCTTCTCTATTTTTCGGCCTGTCCTGACCCGTTTCGTCTTGAAATGAAGCCTAGATGATGTTTTTTAATTTTTAGAATTTTTTTTGCATTTATTTTTGAATTTTCTAACTCGGGTCGGGTCGAACGGATAGGAAGGAAATTTTTTTTCTTCTCTATTTTTCGGCCTGTCCTGACCCGTTTCGTCTTGAAATATAGCTTGGACGATGTTTTTTAATTTTTAGAGCTTTTTCGCATTTATTTTTGAATTTTCTAACTCGGGTCGGGTCGAACGGATAGGAAGGAAATTTTTTTTCTTCTCTATTTTTCGGCCTGTCCTGACCCGTTTCGCCTTGAAACGAAGCCTGGATAATGTTTTTAAATTTTTAGAGCTTTTTCGCATTTATTTTTGAATTTTCTAACTCGGGTCGGAGTCGAACGGATAGGAAGGAAGTTTTTTTTCTTCTCTATTTTTCGGCCTGTCCTAACCCGTTTCGTCTTGAAATGAAGCCTGGACGATGTTTTTTAATTGTTAGAGCTTTTTCGCATTTATTTTTGAATTTTCTAACTCGGGTCGGGTCGAACGGATAGGAAGGAAATTTTTTTTCTTCTCTATTTTTCGGCCTGTCCTGACCCGTTTCGCCTTGAAATGAAGCCTGGATAATGTTTTTAAATTTTTAGAGCTTTTTCGCATTTATTTTTGAATTTTCTAACTCGGGTCGGGTTCGAACGGATAGGAAGGAAATTTTTTCTTTTCTCTATTTTTCGGCCTGTCCTGACCCGTTTCGTCTTGAAATGAAGCCTAGATGATGTTTTTTAATTTTTAGAATTTTTTTTGCATTTATTTTTGAATTTTCTAACTTGGGTCGGGTTCGAACGGATGGGAAGAAAATTTTTTTTGTTCTCAATTTTTCGGCCCGTCCATACCCGTTTCTTCTTGAAATGAAGCCTGGATGATGTTTTTTAATTTTTAGAATTTTTTTTGCATTTATTTTTGAATTTTCTATCTCGTGTCGGGTTCGAACTGACAGGAAGGAAATTTTTTTTCTTATCTATTTTTCGGTCTGTCCTGACCCGTTTCTTCTTGAAATGTAGGATGATGTTTTTTAATTTTTAGAATTTTTTTGCATTTATTTTTGAATTTTCTATCCCGGGTCGGGTTCGAACGGATACCAAGGAAATTTTTGTTCTCCCCTATTTTTCGGCCTGTCCATACCCGTTTCTTCTTGAAATGAAGCCAGGATGATGTTTTTTAATTTTTAGAATTTTTTGCACTTATTTTTGAATTTTCTAACTCGGGTCGGGTTCGAACGGATAGGAGGGAAGTTTTTTTTCTTCTCTATTTTTCGGCCTGTCCTGACCCGTTTCGTCTTGAAATGAAGCCTGGATGATGTTTTTTAATTTTTAGAATTTTTTTGCATTTATTTTTGAATTTTCTATCTCAGGTCGGGTTCGAACGGATAGGAAGGAAATTTTTTTTCTTCTCTATTTTTAGGCCTGCCATACCCGTTTCTTCTAGAAATGAAGCCTGGATGATGTTTTTTAATTTTTCGAATTTTTTTACATTTATATCTGAATTTTCTAACTCGGGTCGGGTCGATCGGATAGGAAGGAAATTTTTTTTCTTCTCTATTTTTCGGCCTGTCCTGACCCGTTTCGCCTTGAAATGAAGCCTGGATAATGTTTTTAAATTTTTAGAGCTTTTTCGCATTTATTTTTGAATTTTCTAACTCGGGTCAGGTTCGAACGGATAGGAAGGAAATTTTTTTTCTTCTCTATTTTTCGGCCTGTCCTGACCCGTTTCGTCTTGAAATGAAGCCTAGATGATGTTTTTTAATTTTTAGAATTTTTTTTGCATTTATTTTTGAATTTTCTAACTCGGGTCGGGTCGAACGGATAGGAAGGAAATTTTTTTTCTTCTCTATTTTTCGGCCTGTCCTGACCCGTTTCGTCTTGAAATAAAGCTTGGACGATGTTTTTTAATTTTTAGAGCTTTTTCGCATTTATTTTTGAATTTTCTAACTCGGGTCGGGTCGAACGGATAGGAAGGAAATTTTTTTTCTTCATTATTTTTCGGCCTGTCCTGACCCGTTTCGCCTTGAAATGAAGCCTGGATAATGTTTTTAAATTTTTAGAGCTTTTTCGCATTTATTTTTGAATTTTCTAACTCGGGTCGGGTTCGAACGGATAGGAAGGAAGTTTTTTTTCTTCTCTATTTTTCAGCCTGTCCTAACCCGTTTCGTCTTGAAATTAAGCCTGGACGATATTTTTTAATTTTTAGAGCTTTTTCGCATTTATTTTTGAATTTTCTAACTCGGGTCGGGTCGAACGGATAGGAAGGAAATTTTTTTTCTTTTCTATTTTTCGGCCTGTCCTGACCCGTTTCGCCTTGAAATGAAGCCTGGATAATGTTTTTAAATTTTTAGAGCTTCTTCGCATTTATTTTTGAATTTTCTAACTCGGGTCGGGTTCGAACGGATAGGAAGGAAATTTTTTCTTTTCTCTATTTTTCGGCCTGTCCTGACCCGTTTCGTCTTGAAATGAAGCCTAGATGATGTTTATTAATTTTTAGAATTTTTTTTTGCATTTATTTTTGAATTTTCTAACTTGTGTCGGGTTCGAACGGATAGGAAGGAAATTTTTTTTCTTCTCTATTTTTCGGCCTGTCCTGACCCGATTCGTCATGAAATGTAGCCTGGATGATGTTTTTTAATTTTTATAATTTTTTTGCACTTATTTTTGAATTTTCTAACTCGGTTCGGATTCGAACGGATAGGAAGGAAATTTTTTTTCCTCTCTATTTTTCGTCCTGTCCATAACCGTTTCTTCTTTAAATGAAGCCAGGATGATGTTTTTTAATTTTTAGAATTTTTTTGCATTTATTTTTGAATTTTCTAACTCAGGTTGGGTTCGAACGGATAGGAAGGAAGTTTTTTTTCTTCTCTATTTTTCCGCCTGTCCTAACCCGTTTCGTCTTGAAATGAAGCCTGGACGATGTTTTTTAATTTTTAGAGCTTTTTCGCATTTATTTTTGAATTTTCTAACTCGGGTCGGGGTCGAACGGATAGGAAGGAAATTTTTTTTCTTCTCTATTTTTCGGCCTGTTCTGACCCGTTTCGCCTTGAAATGAAGCCTGGATAATGTTTTTAAATTTTTAGAGCTTTTTCGCATTTATTTTTGAATTTTCTAACTCGGGTCGGGTTCGAACGGATAGGAAGGAAGTTTTTTTTCTTTTCTATTTTTCGGCCTGTCCTAACCCGTTTCGTCTTGAAATGAAGCCTGGACGATGTTTTTTAATTTTTAGAGCTTTTTCGCATTTATTTTTGAATTTTCTAACTCGGGTCGGGTCGAACGGATAGGAAGGAAATTTTTTTTCTTCTCTATTTTTCGGCCTGTCCTGACCCGTTTCGCCTTGAAATGAAGCCTGGATAATGTTTTTAAATTTTTAGAGCTTTTTCGCATTTATTTTTGAATTTTCTAACTCGGGTCGGGTTCGAACGGATAGGAAGGAAATTTTTTCTTTTCTCTATTTTTCGGCCTGTCCAGACCCGTTTCGTCTTGAAATGAAGCCTAGATGATGTTTATTAATTTTTAGAATTTTTTTTTGCATTTATTTTTGAATTTTCTAACTTGTGTCGGGTTCGAACGGATAGGAAGGAAATTTTTTTTCTTCTCTATTTTTCGGCCTGTCCTGACCCGATTCGTCATGAAATGTAGCCTGGATGATGTTTTTTAATTTTTATAATTTTTTTGCACTTATTTTTGAATTTTCTAACTCGGTTCGGATTCGAACGGATAGGAAGGAAATTTTTTTTCCTCTCTATTTTTCGGCCTGTCCATAACCGTTTCTTCTTTAAATGAAGCCAGGATGATGTTTTTTAATTTTTAGAATTTTTTTGCATTTATTTTTGAATTTTCTAACTCAGGTCGGGTTCGAACGGATAGGAAGGAAGTTTTTTTTCTTCTCTATTTTTCCGCCTGTCCTAACCCGTTTCGTCTTGAAATGAAGCCTGGACGATGTTTTTTAATTTTTAGAGCTTTTTCGCATTTATTTTTGAATTTTCTAACTCGGGTCGGGGTCGAACGGATAGGAAGGAAATTTTTTTTTCTTCTCTATTTTTCGGCCTGTCCTGACCCGTTTCGCCTTGAAATGAAGCCTGGATAATGTTTTTAAATTTTTAGAGCTTTTTCGCATTTATTTTTGAATTTTCTAACTCGGGTCGGGTTCGAACGGATAGGAAGGAAGTTTTTTTTCTTTTCTATTTTTCGGCCTGTCCTAACCCGTTTCGTCTTGAAATGAAGCCTGGACGATGTTTTTTAATTTTTAGAGCTTTTTCGCATTTATTTTTGAATTTTCTAACTCGGGTCGGGTCGAACGGATAGGAAGGAAATTTTTTTTCTTCTCTATTTTTCGGCCTGTCCTGACCCGTTTCGCCTTGAAATGAAGCCTGGATAATGTTTTTAAATTTTTAGAGCTTTTTCGCATTTATTTTTGAATTTTCTAACTCGGGTCAGGTTCGAACGGATAGGAAGGAAATTTTTTTTCTTCTCTATTTTTCGGCCTGTCCTGACCCGTTTCGTCTTGAAATGAAGCCTAGATGATGTTTTTTAATTTTTAGAATTTTTTTTGCATTTATTTTTGAATTTTCTAACTCGGGTCGGGTCGAACGGATAGGAAGGAAATTTTTTTTCTTCTCTATTTTTCGGCCTGTCCTGACCCGTTTCGTCTTGAAATGAAGCTTGGACGATGTTTTTTAATTTTTAGAGCTTTTTCGCATTTATTTTTGAATTTTCTAACTCGGGTCGGGTCGAACGGATAGGAAGGAAATTTTTTTTCTTCATTATTTTTCGGCCTGTCCTGACCCGTTTCGCCTTGAAATGAAGCCTGGATAATGTTTTTAAATTTTTAGAGCTTTTTCGCATTTATTTTTGAATTTTCTAACTCGGGTCGGGTTCGAACGGATAGGAAGGAAGTTTTTTTTCTTCTCTATTTTTCGGCCTGTCCTAACCCGTTTCGTCTTGAAATGAAGCCTGGACGATGTTTTTTAATTTTTAGAGCTTTTTCGCATTTATTTTTGAATTTTCTAACTCGGGTCGGGTCGAACGGATAGGAAGGAAATTTTTTTTCTTCTCTATTTTTCGGCCTGTCCTGACCCGTTTCGCCTTGAAATGAAGCCTGGATAATGTTTTTAAATTTTTAGAGCTTTTTCGCATTTATTTTTGAATTTTCTAACTCGGGTCGGGTTCGAACGGATAGGAAGGAAATTTTTTCTTTTCTCTATTTTTCGGCCTGTCCTGACCCGTTTCGTCTTGAAATGAAGCCTAGATGATGTTTATTAATTTTTAGAATTTTTTTTTGCATTTATTTTTGAATTTTCTAACTTGGGTCGGGTTCGAACGGATGGGAAGAAAATTTTTTTTGTTCTCAATTTTTCGGCCCGTCCATACCCGTTTCTTCTTGAAATGAAGCCTGGATGATGTTTTTTAATTTTTAGAATTTTTTTGCATTTATTTTTGAATTTTCTATCTCGTGTCGGGTTCGAACTGACAGGAAGGAAATTTTTTTTCTTCTCTATTTTTCGGTCTGTCCTGACCCGTTTCTTCTTGAAATGAAGATAGGATGATGTTTTTAATTTTTAGAATTTTTTTGCATTTATTTTTGAATTTTCTATCCCGGGTCGGGTTCGAACGGATACCAAGGAAATTTTTTTTCTTCCCTATTTTTCGGCCTGTCCATACCCGTTTCTTCTTGAAATGAAGCCAGGATGATGTTTTTTAATTTTTAGAATTTTTTGCATTTATTTTTGAATTTTGTAACTCGGGTCGGGTTCGAACGGATAGGAAGGAAGTTTTTTTTCTTCTCTATTTTTCGGCCTGTCCTGACCCGTTTCGTCTTGAAATGAAGCCTGGATGATGTTTTTTAATTTTTAGAATTTTTTTGCGTTTATTTTTGAATTTTCTATCCCAGGTCGGGTTCGAACGGATAGGAAGGAAATTTTTTTTCTTCTCTATTTTTAGGCCTGCCATACCCGTTTCTTCTAGAAATGAAGCCTGGATGATGTTTTTTAATTTTTCGAATTTTTTTACATTTATATATGAATTTTCTAACTCGGGTCGGGTTCGAACGGATAGGAAGGAAATTTTTTTTCTTCTCTATTTTTCAGCCTGTCCAGACCCGTTTCGTCTTGAAATGAGGCCTAGATGATGTTTTTTAATTTTTAGAATTTTTTTGCATTTATTTTTGAATTTTCTAACTCGTGTCGGGTTCGAACGGTTGGGAAGGAAATTTTTTTCGTTCTCAATTTTTCGGCACGTCCATACCCGTTTCTTCTTGAAATGAAGCCTGGATGATGTTTTTTAATTTTTAGAATTTTTTTGCATTTATTTTTGAATTTTCTAACTTGTGTCGGGTTCGAACGGATAGGAAGGAAATTTTTTTTCTTCTCTATTTTTCGGCCTGTTCTGACCCAATTCGTCTTGAAATGTAGCCTGGATGATGTTTTTTAATTTTTAGAATTTTTTTGCATTTATTTTTGTATTTTCTAACTCGGGTCGGGTTCGAACGGATGGGAAGGAAATTTTTTTCGTTCTCAATTTTTCGGCCCGTCCATACCCGTTTCTTCTTGAAATGAAGCCTGGATGATGTTTTTTAATTTTTAAAATTTTTTTGCATTTATTTTTGAATTTTCTAACTTGTGTCGGGTTCGAACGGATAGGAAGGAAATTTTTTTTCTTCTCTATTTTTCGGCCTGTCCTGACCCGATTCGTCATGAAATGTAGCCTGGATGATGTTTTTTAATTTTTATAATTTTTTTGCACTTATTTTTGAATTTTCTAACTCGGTTCGGATTCGAACGGATAGGAAGGAAATTTTTTTTCCTCTCTATTTTTCGGCCTGTCCATAACCGTTTCTTCTTTAAATGAAGCCAGGATGATGTTTTTTAATTTTTAGAATTTTTTTGCATTTATTTTTGAATTTTCTAACTCGGGTCGGGTTCGAACGGATAGGAAGGAAGTATTTTTTCTTCTCTATTTTTAGGCCTGTCCTAACCCATTTCGTCTTGAAATGAAGCCTGGACGATGTTTTTTAATTTTTAGAGCTTTTTCGCATTTATTTTTGAATTTTCTAACTCGGGTCGGGTAGAACGGATAGGAAGGAAATTTTTTTTCTTCTCTATTTTTCGGCCTGTCCTGACCCGTTTCGCCTTCAAATGAAGCCAGAATAATGTTTTTAAATTTTTAGAGCTTTTTCGCATTTATTTTTGAATTTTCTAACTCGGGTCGGGTTCGAACGGATAGGAAAGAAGTTTTTTTTCTTCTCTATTTTTCGGCCTGTCCTAACCCGTTTCTTCTTGAAATGAAGCCTGGACGATGTTTTTTAATTTTTAGAGCTTTTTCGCATTTATTTTTGAATTTTCTAACTCGGGTCGGGTCGACCGGATAGGAAGGAAATTTTTTTTCTTCTCTATTTTTCGGCCTGTCCTGACCCGTTTCGCCTTGAAATGAAGCCTGGATAATGTTTTTGAATTTTCTAACTTGGGTCGGGTTCGAATGGATAGGAAGGAAATTTTTTTTCTTCTCTATTTTTCAGCCTGTCCTGACCCGTTTCGTCTTGAAATGAAGCCTAGATGATGTTTTTTAATTTTTAGAATTTTTTTGCATTTATTTTTGAATTTTCTAACTCGGGTCGGGTTCGAACGGTTGGGAAGGAAATTTTTTTCGTTCTCAATTTTTCGGCACGTCCATACCCGTTTCTTCTTGAAATGAAGCCTGGATGATGTTTTTTAATTTTTAGAATTTTTTTGCATTTATATTTGAATTTTCTAACTTGTGTCGGGTTCGAACGGATAGGAAGGAAATTTTTTTTCTTCTCTATTTTTCGGCCTGTTCTGACCTAATTCGTCTTGAAATGTAGCCTGGATGATGTTTTTTAATTTTTAGAATTTTTTTGCATTTATTTTTGACTTTTCTAACTCGGGTCGGGTTCGAACGGATGGGAAGGAAATTTTTTTCGTTCTCAATTTTTCGGCCCGTCCATACCCGTTTCTTCTTGAAATGAAGCCTGGATGATGTTTTTTAATTTTTAGAATTTTTTTGCATTTATTTTTGAATTTTCTAACTTGTGTCGGGTTCGAACGGATAGGAAGGAAATTTTTTTTCTTCTCTATTTTTCGGCCTGTCCTGACCCGATTCGTCATGAAATGTAGCCTAGATGATGTTTTTTAATTTTTATAATTTTTTTGCACTTATTTTTGAATTTTCTAACTCGGTTCGGATTCGAACGGATAGGAAGGAAATTTTTTTTTCTCTCTATTTTTCGGCCTGTCCATAACCGTTTCTTCTTTAAATGAAGCCAGGATGATGTTTTTTAATTTTTAGAATTTTTTTGCATTTATTTTTGAATTTTCTAACTCGGGTCGGGTTCGAACGGATAGGAAGGAAGTTTTTTTTCTTCTCTATTTTTCGGCCTGTCCTAACCCGTTTCGTCTTGAAATGAAGCCTGGACGATGTTTTTTAATTTTTAGAGCTTTTTCGCATTTATTTTTGAATTTTCTAACTCGGGTCGGGTCGAACGGATAGGAAGGAAATTTTTTTTCTTCTCTATTTTTCGGCCTGTCCTGACCCGTTTCGCCTTGAAATGAAGCCTGGATAATGTTTTTAAATTTTTAGAGCTTTTTCGCATTTATTTTTGAATTTTCTAACTCGGGTCGGGTCGACCGGATAGGAAGGAAATTTTTTTTCTTCTCTATTTTTCGGCCTGTCCTGACCCGTTTCGCCTTGAAATGAAGCCTGGATCATGTTTTTAAATTTTTAGAGCTTTTTCGCATTTATTTTTGAATTTTCTAACTCGGGTCGGGTTCGAACGGATAGGAAGAAAATTTTTTTTCTTATCTATTTTTCAGCCTGTCCTGACCCGTTTCGTCTTGAAATGAAGCCTAGATGATGTTTTTTAATTTTTAGAATTTTTTTGCATTTATTTTTGAATTTTCTAACTCGGGTCGGGTTCGAACGGTTGGGAAGGAAATTTTTTTCGTTCTCAATTTTTCGGCACGTCCATACCCGTTTCTTCTTGAAATGAAGCCTGGATGATGTTTTTTAATTTTTAGAATTTTTTTGCATTTATTTTTGAATTTTCTAACTTGTGTCGGGTTCGAACCTATAGGAAGGAAATTTTTTTTCTTCTCTATTTTTCGGCCTGTTCTGACCCAATTCGTCTTGAAATGTAGCCTGGATGATGTTTTTTAATTTTTAGAATTTTTTTGCATTTATTTTTGAATTTTCTAACTCGGGTCGGGTTCGAACGGATGGGAAGGAAATTTTTTTCGTTCTCAATTTTTCGGCCCGTCCATACCCGTTTCTTCTTGAAATGAAGCCTGGATGATGTTTTTTAATTTTTAGAATTTTTTTGCATTTATTTTTGAATTTTCTAACTTGTGTCGGGTTCGAACGGATAGGAAGGAAATTTTTTTTCTTCTCTATTTTTCGGCCTGTCCTGACCCGTTTCGCCTTGAAATGAAGCCTGGATAATGTTTTTAAATTTTTAGAGCTTTTTCGCATTTATTTTTGAATTTTCTAACTCGGGTCGGGTTCGAACGGATAGGAAGGAAGTTTTTTTTCTTCTCTATTTTTCGGCCTGTCCTAACCCGTTTCGTCTTGAAATGAAGCCTGGACGATGTTTTTTAATTTTTAGAGCTTTTTCGCATTTATTTTTGAATTTTCTAACTCGGGTCGGGTCGAACGGATAGGAAGGAAATTTTTGTTCTTCTCTATTTTTCGGCCTGTCCTGACCCGTTTCGCCTTGAAATGAAGCCTGGAAAATGTTTTTAAATTTTTAGAGCTTTTTCGCATTTATTTTTGAATTTTCTAACTCGGGTCGGGTTCGAACGGATAGGAAGGAAATTTTTTCTTTTCTCTATTTTTCGGCCTGTCCTGACCCGTTTCGTCTTGAAATGAAGCCTAGATGATGTTTTTTAATTTTTAGAATTTTTTTTTGCATTTATTTTTGAATTTTCTAACTTGGGTCGGGTTCGAACGGATGGGAAGAAAATTTTTTTTGTTCTCAATTTTTCGGCCCGTCCATACCCGTTTCTTCTTGAAATGAAGCCTGGATGATGTTTTTTAATTTTTAGAATTTTTTTGCATTTATTTTTGAATTTTCAATCTCGTGTCGGGTTCGAACTGACAGGAAGGAAATTTTTTTTCTTCTCTATTTTTCGGTCTGTCCTGACCCGTTTCTTCTTGAAATGAAGATAGGATGATGTTTTTTAATTTTTAGAATTTTTTTGCATTTATTTTTGAATTTTCTATCCCGGGTCGGGTTCGAACGGATACCAAGGAAATTTTTTTTCTTCCCTATTTTTCGGCCTGTCCATACCCGTTTCTTCTTGAAATGAAGCCAGGATGATGTTTTTTAATTTTTAGAATTTTTTGCATTTATTTTTGAATTTTGTAACTCGGGTCGGGTTCGAACGGATAGGAAGGAAGTTTTTTTTCTTCTCTATTTTTCGGCCTGTCCTGACCCGTTTCGTCTTGAAATGAAGCCTGGATGATGTTTTTTAATTTTTAGAATTTTTTTGCATTTATTTTTGAATTTTCTATCCCAGGTCGGGTTCGAACGGATAGGAAGGAAATTTTTTTTCTTCTCTATTTTTAGGCCTGCCATACCCGTTTCTTCTAGAAATGAAGCCTGGATGATGTTTTTTAATTTTTCGAATTTTTTTACATTTATATCTGAATTTTCTAACTCGGGTCGGGTTCGAACGGATAGGAAGGAAATTTTTTTTCTTCTCTATTTTTCAGCCTGTCCTGACCCGTTTCGTCTTGAAATGAGGCCTAGATGATGTTTTTTAATTTTTAGAATTTTTTTGCATTTATTTTTGAATTTTCTAACTCGTGTCGGGTTCGAACGGTTGGGAAGGAAATTTTTTTCGTTCTCAATTTTTCGGCACGTCCATACCCGTTTCTTCTTGAAATGAAGCCTAGATGATGTTTTTTAATTTTTAGAATTTTTTTGCATTTATTTTTGAATTTTCTAACTTGTGTCGGGTTCGAACGGATAGGAAGGAAATTTTTTTTCTTCTCTATTTTTCGGCCTGTTCTGACCCAATTCGTCTTGAAATGTAGCCTGGATGATGTTTTTTAATTTTTAGAATTTTTTTGCATTTATTTTTGTATTTTCTAACTCGGGTCGGGTTCGAACGGATGGGAAGGAAATTTTTTTCGTTCTCAATTTTTCGGCCCGTCCATACCCGTTTCTTCTTGAAATGAAGCCTGGATGATGTTTTTTAATTTTTAGAATTTTTTTGCATTTATTTTTGAATTTTCTAACTTGTGTCGGGTTCGAACGGATAGGAAGGAAATTTTTTTTCTTCTCTATTTTTCGGCCTGTCCTGACCCGATTCGTCATGAAATGTAGCCTGGATGATGTTTTTTAATTTTTATAATTTTTTTGCACTTATTTTTGAATTTTCTAACTCGGGTCGGGTTCGAACGGATAGGAAGGAAATTTTCTTTCACTCTATTTTTCGGCCTGTCCATAACCGTTTCTTCTTTAAATGAAGCCAGGATGATGTTTTTAAATTTTTAGAATTTTTTTGCATTTATTTTTGAATTTTCTAACTCGGGTCGGGTTCGAACGGATAGGAAGGAAGTATTTTTTCTTCTCTATTTTTCGGCCTGTCCTAACCCATTTCGTCTTGAAATGAAGCCTGGACGATGTTTTTTAATTTTTAGAGCTTTTTCGCATTTATTTTTGAATTTTCTAACTCGGGTCGGGTCGAACGGATAGGAAGGAAATTTTTTTTCTTCTCTATTTTTCGGCCTGTCCTGACCCGTTTCGCCTTCAAATGAAGCCTGAATAATGTTTTTAAATTTTTAGAGATTTTTCGCATTTATTTTTGAATTTTCTAACTCGGGTCGGGTTCGAACGGATAGGAAGGAAGTTTTTTTTCTTCTCTATTTTTCGGCCTGTCCTAACCCGTTTCGTCTTGAAATGAAGCCTGGACGATGTTTTTTAATTTTTAGAGCTTTTTCGCATTTATTTTTGAATTTTCTAACTCGGGTCGGGTCGACCGGATAGGAAGGAAATTTTTTTTCTTCTCTATTTTTCGGCCTGTCCTGACCCGTTTCGCCTTGAAATGAAGCCTGGATAATGTTTTTAAATTTTTAGAGCTTTTTCGCATTTATTTTTGAATTTTCTAACTTGGGTCGGGTTCGAATGGATAGGAAGGAAATTTTTTTTCTTCTCTATTTTTCAGCCTGTCCTGACCCGTTTCGTCTTGAAATGAAGCCTAGATGATGTTTTTTAATTTTTAGAATTTTTTTGCATTTATTTTTGAATTTTCTAACTCGGGTCGGGTTCGAACGGTTGGGAAGGAAATTTTTTTCGTTCTCAATTTTTCGGCACGTCCATACCCGTTTCTTCTTGAAATGAAGCCTGGATGATGTTTTTTAATTTTTAGAATTTTTTTGCATTTATATTTGAATTTTCTAACTTGTGTCGGGTTCGAACGGATAGGAAGGAAATTTTTTTTCTTCTCTATTTTTCGGCCTGTTCTGACCCAATTCGTCTTGAAATGTAGCCTGGATGACGTTTTTTAATTTTTAGAATTTTTTTGCATTTATTTTTGTATTTTCTAACTCGGGTCGGGTTCGAACGGATGGGAAGGAAATTTTTTTCGTACTCAATTTTTCGGCCCGTCCATACCCGTTTCTTCTTGAAATGAAGCCTGGATGATGTTTTTTAATTTTTAGAATTTTTTTGCATTTATTTTTGAATTTTCTAACTTGTGTCGGGTTCGAACGGATAGGAAGGAAATTTTTTTTCTTCTCTATTTTTCGGCCTGTCCTGACCCGATTCGTCATGAAATGTAGCCTGGATGATGTTTTTTAATTTTTATAATTTTTTTGCACTTATTTTTGAATTTTCTAACTCGGGTCGGGTCGAACGGATAGGAAGGAAATTTTTTTTCTCCTCTATTTTTCGGCCTGTCCTGACCCGTTTCGCCTTGAAATGAAGCCTGGATAATGTTTTTAAATTTTTAGAGCTTTTTCGCATTTATTTTTGAATTTTCTAACTCGGGTCGGGTTCGAACGGATAGGAAGGAAGTTTTTTTTCTTCTCTATTTTTCGTCCTGTCCTAACCCGTTTCGTCTTGAAATGAAGCCTGGACGATGTTTGTTAATTTTTAGAGCTTTTTCGCATTTATTTTTGAATTTTCTAACTCGGGTCGGGTCGACCGGATAGGAAGGAAATTTTTTTTCTTCTCTATTTTTCGGCCTGTCCTGACCCGTTTCGCCTTGAAATGAAGCCTGGATAATGTTTTTAAATTTTTAGAGCTTTTTCGCATTTATTTTTGAATTTTCTAACTTGGGTCGGGTTCGAATGGATAGGAAGGAAATTTTTTTTCTTCTCTATTTTTCAGCCTGTCCTGACCCGTTTCGTCTTGAAATGAAGCCTAGATGATGTTTATTAATTTTTAGAATTTTTTTGCATTTATTTTTGAATTTTCTAACTCGGGTCGGGTTCGAACGGTTGGGAAGGAAATTTTTTTCGTTCTCAATTTTTCGGCACGTCCATACCCGTTTCTTCTTGAAATGAAGCCTGGATGATGTTTTTTAATTTTTAGAATTTTTTTGCATTTATATTTGAATTTTCTAACTTGTGTCGGGTTCGAACGGATAGGAAGGAAATTTTTTTTCTTCTCTATTTTTCGGTCTGTTCTGACCTAATTCGTCTTGAAATGTAGCCTGGATGATGTTTTTTAATTTTTAGAATTTTTTTGCATTTATTTTTGACTTTTCTAACTCGGGTCGGGTTCGAACGGATGGGAAGGAAATTTTTTTCGTTCTCAATTTTTCGGCCCGTCCATACCCGTTTCTTCTTGAAATGAAGCCTGGATGATGTTTTTTAATTTTTAGAATTTTTTTGCATTTATTTTTGAATTTTCTAACTTGTGTCGGGTTCGGACGGATAGGAAGGAAATTTTTTTTCTTCTCTATTTTTCGGCCTGTCCTGACCCGATTCGTCATGAAATGTAGCCTAGATGATGTTTTTTAATTTTTATAATTTTTTTGCACTTATTTTTGAATTTTCTAACTCGGTTCGGATTCGAACGGATAGGAAGGAAATTTTTTTTCCTCTCTATTTTTCGGCCTGTCCATAACCGTTTCTTCTTTAAATGAAGCCAGGATGATGTTTTTTAATTTTTAGAATTTTTTTGCATTTATTTTTGAATTTTCTAACTCGGGTCGGGTTCGAACGGATAGGAAGGAAGTTTTTTTTCTTCTCTATTTTTCGGCCTGTCCTAACCCGTTTCGTCTTGAAATGAAGCCTGGACGATGTTTTTTAATTTTTAGAGCTTTTTCGCATTTATTTTTGAATTTTCTAACTCGGGTCGGGTCGAACGGATAGGAAGGAAATTTTTTTTCTTCTCTATTTTTCGGCCTGTCCTGACCCGTTTCGCCTTGAAATGAAGCCTGGATAATGTTTTTAAATTTTTAGAGCTTTTTCGCATTTATTTTTGAATTTTCTAACTCAGGTCGGGTTCGAACGGATAGGAAGGAAGTTTTTTTTCTTCTCTATTTTTCGGCCTGTCCTAACCCGTTTCGTCTTGAAATGAAGCCTGGACGATGTTTTTTAATTTTTAGAGCTTTTTCGCATTTATTTTTGAATTTTCTAACTCGGTTCGGGTCGACCGGATAGGAAGGAAATTTTTTTTCTTCTCTATTTTTCGGCCTGTCCTGACCCGTTTCGCCTTGAAATGAAGCCTGGATCATGTTTTTAAATTTTTAGAGCTTTTTCGCATTTATTTTTGAATTTTCTAACTCGGGTCGGGTTCGAACGGATAGGAAGGAAATTTTTTTTCTTCTCTATTTTTCAGCCTGTCCTGACCCGTTTCGTCTTGAAATGAAGCCTAGATGATGTTTTTTAATTTTTAGAATTTTTTTGCATTTATTTTTGAATTTTCTAACTCGGGTCGGGTTCGAACGGTTGGGAAGGAAATTTTTTTCGTTCTCAATTTTTCGGCACGTCCATACCCGTTTCTTCTTGAAATGAAGCCTGGATGATGTTTTTTAATTTTTAGAATTTTTTTGCATTTATTTTTGAATTTTCTAACTTGTGTCGGGTTCGAACGGATAGGAAGGAAATTTTTTTCTTCTCTATTTTTCGACCTGTTCTGACCCAATTCGTCTTGAAATGTAGCCTGGATGATGTTTTTTAATTTTTAGAATTTTTTTGCATTTATTTTTGAATTTTCTAACTCGGGTCGGGTTCGAACGGATGGGAAGGAAATTTTTTTCGTTCTCAATTTTTCGGCCCGTCCATACCCGTTTCTTCTTGAAATGAAGCCTGGATGATATTTTTTAATTTTTAGAATTTTTTTGCATTTATTTTTGAATTTTCTACCTTGTGTCGGGTTCGAACGGATAGGAAGGAAATTTTTTTTATTCTCTATTTTTCGGCCTGTCCTGACCCGATTCGTCTTGAAATGAAGCCTGGACGATGTTTTTTAATTTTTAGAGCTTTTTCGCATTTATTTTTGAATTTTCTAACTCGGGTCGGGGTCGAACGGATAGGAAGGAAATTTTTTTTCTTCTCTATTTTTCGGCCTGTCCTGACCCGTTTCGCCTTGAAATGAAGCCTGGATAATGTTTTTAAATTTTTAGAGCTTTTTCGCATTTATTTTTGAATTTTCTAACTCGGGTCGGGTTCGAACGGATAGGAAGGAAGTTTTTTTTCTTTTCTATTTTTCGGCCTGTCCTAACCCGTTTCGTCTTGAAATGAAGCCTGGACGATGTTTTTTAATTTTTAGAGCTTCTTCGCATTTATTTTTGAATTTTCTAACTCGGGTCGGGTCGAACGGATAGGAAGGAAATTTTTTTTCTTCTCTATTTTTCGGCCTGTCCTGACCCGTTTCGCCTTGAAATGAAGCCTGGATAATGTTTTTAAATTTTTAGAGCTTTTTCACATTTATTTTTGAATTTTCTAACTCGGGTCAGGTTCGAACGGATAGGAAGGAAATTTTTTTTCTTCTCTATTTTTCGGCCTGTCCTGACCCGTTTCGTCTTGAAATGAAGCCTAGATGATGTTTTTTAATTTTTAGAATTTTTTTTGCATTTATTTTTGAATTTTCTAACTCGGGTCGGGTCGAACGGATAGGAAGGAAATTTTTTTTCTTCTCTATTTTTCGGCCTGTCCTGACCCGTTTCGTCTTGAAATAAAGCTTGGACGATGTTTTTTAATTTTTAGAGCTTTTTCGCATTTATTTTTGAATTTTCTAACTCGGGTCGGGTCGAACGGATAGGAAGGAAATTTTTTTTCTTCTCTATTTTTCGGCCTGTCTTGACCCGTTTCGCCTTGAAATGAAGCCTGGATAATGTTTTTAAATTTTTAGAGCTTTTTCGCATTTATTTTTGAATTTTCTAACTCGGGTCGGGTTCGAACGGATAGGAAGGAAGTTTTTTTTCTTCTCTATTTTTCGGCCTGTCCTAACCCGTTTCGTCTTGAAATGAAGCCTGGACGATGTTTTTTAATTTTTAGAGCTTTTTCGCATTTATTTTTGAATTTTCTAACTCGGGTCGGGTCGAACGGATAGGAAGGAAATTTTTTTTCTTCTCTATTTTTCGGCCTGTCCTGACCCGTTTCGCCTTGAAATGAAGCCTGGATAATGTTTTTAAATTTTTAGAGCTTTTTCGCATTTATTTTTGAATTTTCTAACTCGGGTCGGGTTCGAACGGATAGGAAGGAAATTTTTTCTTTTCTCTATTTTTCGGCCTGTCCTGACCCGTTTCGTCTTGAAATGAAGCCTAGATGATGTTTTTTAATTTTTAGAATTTTTTTTGCATTTATTTTTGAATTTTCTAACTTGGGTCGGGTTCGAACGGATGGGAAGAAAATTTTTTTTGTTCTCAATTTTTCGGCCCGTCCATACCCGTTTCTTCTTGAAATGAAGCCTGGATGATGTTTTTTAATTTTTAGAATTTTTTTGCATTTATTTTTGAATTTTCTATCTCGTGTCGGGTTCGAACTGACAGGAAGGAAATTTTTTTTCTTCTCTATTTTTCGGTCTGTCCTGACCCGTTTCTTCTTGAAATGAAGATAGGATGATGTTTTTTAATTTTTAGAATTTTTTTGCATTTATTTTTGAATTTTCTATCCCGGGTCGGGTTCGAACGGATACCAAGGAAATTTTTTTTCTTCCCTATTTTTCGGCCTGTCCATACCCGTTTCTTCTTGAAATGAAGCCAGGATGATGTTTTTTAATTTTTAGAATTTTTTTTCATTTATTTTTGAATTTTCTAACTCGGGTCGGGTCGAACGGATAGGAAGGAAATTTTTTTTCTTCTCTATTTTTCGGCCTGTCCTGACCCGTTTCGTCTTGAAATAAAGCTTGGACGATGTTTTTTAATTTTTAGAGCTTTTTCGCATTTATTTTTGAATTTTCTAAGTCGGGTCGGGTCGAACGGATAGGAAGGAAATTTTTTTTCTTCTCTATTTTTCGGCCTGTCCTGACCCGTTTCGCCTTGAAATGAAGCCTGGATAATGTTTTTAAATTTTTAGAGCTTTTTCGCATTTTTTTTTGAATTTTCTAACTCGGGTCGGGTTCGAACGGATAGGAAGGAAGTTTTTTTTCTTCTCTATTTTTCGGCCTGTCCTGACCCGTTTCGTCTTGAAATGAAGCCTGGATGATGTTTTTTAATTTTTAGAATTTTTTTGCATTTATTTTTGAATTTTCTATCTCAGGTCGGGTTCGAACGGATATGAAGGAAATTTTTTTTCTTCTCTATTTTTCGGCCTGTCCTGACCCGTTTCGCCTTGAAATGAAGCCTGGATAATGTTTTTAAATTTTTAGAGCTTTTTCGCATTTATTTTTGAATTTTCTAACTCGGGTCGGGTTCGAACGGATAGGAAGGAAATTTTTTTCGTTCTCAATTTTTCGGCACGTCCATACCCGTTTCTTCTTGAAATGAAGCCTGGATGATGTTTTTTAATTTTTAGAATTTTTTTGCATTTATTTTTGAATTTTCTAACTTGTGTCGGGTTCGAACGGATAGGAAGGAAATTTTTTTTCTTCTCTATTTTTCGGCCTGTTCTGACCCAATTCGTCTTGAAATGTAGCCTGGATGATGTTTTTTAATTTTTAGAATTTTTTTGCATTTATTTTTGAATTTTCTAACTCGGGTCGGGTTCGAACGGATGGGAAGGAAATTTTTTTCGTTCTCAATTTTTCGGCCCGTCCATACCCGTTTCTTCTTGAAATGAAGCCTGGATGATGTTTTTTAATTTTTAGAATTTTTTTGCATTTATTTTTGAATTTTCTAACTTGTGTCGGGTTCGAACGGATAGGAAGGAAATTTTTTTTCTTCTCTATTTTTCGGCCTGTCCTGACCCGTTTCGCCTTGAAATGAAGCCTGGATAATGTTTTTAAATTTTTAGAGCTTTTTCGCATTTATTTTTGAATTTTCTAACTCGGGTCGGGTTCGAACGGATAGGAAGGAAGTTTTTTTTCTTCTCTATTTTTCGGCCTGTCCTAACCCGTTTCGTCTTGAAATGAAGCCTGGACGATGTTTTTTAATTTTTAGAGCTTTTTCGCATTTATTTTTGAATTTTCTAACTCGGGTCGGGTCGAACGGATAGGAAGGAAATTTTTTTTCTTCTCTATTTTTCGGCCTGTCCTGACCCGTTTCGCCTTGAAATGAAGCCTGGATAATGTTTTTAAATTTTTAGAGCTTTTTCGCATTTATTTTTGAATTTTCTAACTCGGGTCGGGTTCGAACGGATAGGAAGGAAATTTTTTCTTTTCTCTATTTTTCGGCCTGTCCTGACCCGTTTCGACTTGAAATGAAGCCTAGATGATGTTTTTTAATTTTTAGAATTTTTTTTTGCATTTATTTTTGAATTTTCTAACTTGGGTCGGGTTCGAACGGATGGGAAGAAAATTTTTTTTGTTCTCAATTTTTCGGCCCGTCCATACCCGTTTCTTCTTGAAATGAAGCCTGGATGATGTTTTTTAATTTTTAGAATTTTTTTGCATTTATTTTTGAATTTTCTATCTCGTGTCGGGTTCGAACTGACAGGAAGGAAATTTTTTTTCTTCTCTATTTTTCGGTCTGTCCTGACCCGTTTCTTCTTGAAATGAAGATAGGATGATGTTTTTTAATTTTTAGAATTTTTTTGCATTTATTTTTGAATTTTCTATCCCGGGTCGGGTTCGAACGGATACCAAGGAAATTTTTTTTCTTCCCTATTTTTCGGCCTGTCCATACCCGTTTCTTCTTGAAATGAAGCCAGGATGATGTTTTTTAATTTTTAGAATTTTTTGCATTTATTTTTGAATTTTGTAACTCGGGTCGGGTTCGAACGGATAGGAAGGTAGTTTTTTTTCTTCTCTATTTTTCGGCCTGTCCTGACCCGTTTCGTCTTGAAATGAAGCCTGGATGATGTTTTTTAATTTTTAGAATTTTTTTGCATTTATTTTTGAATTTTCTATCCCAGGTCGGGTTCGAACGGATAGGAAGGAAATTTTTTTTCTTCTCTATTTTTAGGCCTGCCATACCCGTTTCTTCTAGAAATGAAGCCTGGATGATGTTTTTTAATTTTTCGAATTTTTTTACATTTATATCTGAATTTTCTAACTCGGGTCGGGTTCGAACGGATAGGAAGGAAATTTTTTTTCTTCTCTATTTTTCAGCCTGTCCTGACCCGTTTCGTCTTGAAATGAGGCCTAGATGATGTTTTTTAATTTTTAGAATTTTTTTGCATTTATTTTTGAATTTTCTAACTCGTGTCGGGTTCGAACGGTTGGGAAGGAAATTTTTTTCGTTCTCAATTTTTCGGCACGTCCATACCCGTTTCTTCTTGAAATGAAGCCTGGATGATGTTTTTTAATTTTTAGAATTTTTTTGCATTTATTTTTGAATTTTCTAACTTTTGTCGGGTTCGAACGGATAGGAAGGAAATTTTTTTTCTTCTCTATTTTTCGGCCTGTTCTGACCCAATTCGTCTTGAAATGTAGCCTGGATGATGTTTTTTAATTTTTAGAATTTTTTTGCATTTATTTTTGTATTTTCTAACTCGGGTCGGGTTCGAACGGATGGGAAGGAAATTTTTTTCGTACTCAATTTTTCGGCCCGTCCATACCCGTTTCTTCTTGAAATGAAGCCTGGATGATGTTTTTTAATTTTTAGAATTTTTTTGCATTTATTTTTGAATTTTCTAACTTGTGTCGGGTTCGAACGGATAGGAAGGAAATTTTTTTTCTTCTCTATTTTTCGGCCTGTCCTGACCCGATTCGTCATGAAATGTAGCCTGGATGATGTTTTTTAATTTTTATAATTTTTTTGCACTTATTTTTGAATTTTCTAACTCGGTTCGGATTCGAACGGATAGGAAGGAAATTTTTTTTCCTCTCTATTTTTCGGCCTGTCCATTACCGTTTCTTCTTTAAATGAATCCAGGATGATGTTTTTTAATTTTTAGAATTTTTTTGCATTTATTTTTGAATTTTCTAACTCGGGTCGGGTTCGAACGGATAGGAAGGAAGTATTTTTTCTTCTCTATTTTTCGGCCTGTCCTAACCCATTTCGTCTTGAAATGAAGCCTGGACGATGTTTTTTAATTTTTAGAGCTTTTTCGCATTTATTTTTGAATTTTCTAACTCGGGTCGGGTCGACCGGATAGGAAGGAAATTTTTTTTCTTCTCTATTTTTCGGCCTGTCCTGACCCGTTTCGCCTTGAAATGAAGCCTGGATAATGTTTTTAAATTTTTAGAGCTTTTTCGCATTTATTTTTGAATTTTCTAACTCGGGTCGGGTTCGAACGGATAGGAAGGAAGTTTTTTTTCTTCTCTATTTTTCGGCCTGTCCTGACCCGTTTCGTCTTGAAATGAAGCCTGGATGATGTTTTTTAATTTTTAGAATTTTTTTGCATTTATTTTTGAATTTTCTATCTCAGGTCGGGTTCGAACGGATAGGAAGGAAATTTTTTTTCTTCTCTATTTTTAGGCCTGCCATACCCGTTTCTTCTAGAAATGAAGCCTGGATAATGTTTTTTAATTTTTCGAATTTTTTTACATTTATATCTGAATTTTCTAACTCGGGTCGGGTTCGAACGGATAGGAAGGAAATTTTTTTTCTTCTCTATTTTTCAGCCTGTCCTGACCCGTTTCGTCTTGAAATGAAGCCTAGATGATGTTTTTTAATTTTTAGAATTTTTTTGCATTTATTTTTGAATTTTCTAACTCGGGTCGGGTTCGAACGGTTGGGAAGGAAATTTTTTTCGTTCTCAATTTTTCGGCCCGTCCATACCCGTTTCTTCTTGAAATGAAGCCTGGATGATGTTTTTTAATTTTTAGAATTTTTTTGCATTTATTTTTGAATTTTCTAACTTGTGTCGGGTTCGAACGGATAGGAAGGAAATTTTTTTTCTTCTCTATTTTTCGGCCTGTTCTGACCCAATTCGTCTTGAAATGTAGCCTGGATGATGTTTTTTAATTTTTAGAATTTTTTTGCATTTATTTTTGAATTTTCTAACTCGGGTCGGGTTCGAACGGATGGGAAGGAAATTTTTTTCGTTCTCAATTTTTCGGCCCGTCCATACCCGTTTCTTCTTGAAATGAAGCCTGGATGATGTTTTTTAATTTTTAGAATTTTTTTGCATTTATTTTTGAATTTTCTAACTTGTGTCGTGTTCGAACGGATAGGAAGGAAAATTTTTTTCCTCTCTATTTTTCGGCCTGTCCTGACCCGATTCGTCATGAAATGTAGCCTGGATGATGTTTTTTAATTTTTATAATTTTTTTGCACTTATTTTTGAATTTTCTAACTCGGTTCGGATTCGAACGGATAGGAAGGAAATTTTTTTTCCTCTCTATTTTTCGGCCTGTCCATAACCGTTTCTTCTTTAAATGAAGCCAGGATGATGTTTTTTAATTTTTAGAATTTTTTTGCATTTATTTTTGAATTTTCTAACTCGGGTCGGGTTCGAACGGATAGGAAGGAAGTTTTTTTTCTTCTCTATTTTTCCGCCTGTCCTAACCCGTTTCGTCATGAAATGAAGCCTGGACGATGTTTTTTAATTTTTAGAGCTTTTTCGCATTTATTTTTGAATTTTCTAACTCGGGTCGGGTCGAACGGATAGGAAGGAAATTTTTTTTCTTCTCTATTTTTCGGCCTGTCCTGACCCGTTTCGCCTTGAAATGAAGCCTGGTTAATGTTTTTAAATTTTTAGTGCTTTTTCGCATTTATTTTTGAATTTTCTAACTCGGGTCGGGTTCGAACGGATAGGAAGGAAGTTTTTTTTCATTTCTATTTTTCGGCCTCTCCTAACCCGTTTCGTCTTGAAATGAAGCCTGGACGATGTTTTTTAATTTTTAGAGCTTTTTCGCATTTATTTTTGAATTTTCTAACTCGGGTCGGGTCGAACGGATAGGAAGGAAATTTTTTTTCTTCTCTATTTTTCGGCCTGTCCTGACCCGTTTCGCCTTGAAATGAAGCCTGGATAATGTTTTTAAATTTTTAGAGCTTTTTCGCATTTATTTTTGAATTTTCTAACTCGGGTCGGGTTCGAACGGATAAGAAGGAAATTTTTTCTTTTCTCTATTTTTCGGCCTGTCCTGACCCGTTTCGTCTTGAAATGAAGCCTAGATGATGTTTATTAATTTTTAGAATTTTTTTTGCATTTATTTTTGAATTTTCTAACTTGGGTCGGGTTCGAACGGATGGGAAGAAAATTTTTTTTGTTCTCAATTTTTCGGCCCGTCCATACCCGTTTCTTCTTGAAATGAAGCCTGGATGATGTTTTTTAATTTTTAGAATTTTTTTGCATTTATTTTTGAATTTTCTATCTCGTGTCGGGTTCGAACTGACAGGAAGGAAATTTTTTTTCTTCTCTATTTTTCGGTCTGTCCTGACCCGTTTCTTCTTGAAATGAAGATAGGATGATGTTTTTTAATTTTTAGAATTTTTTTGCATTTATTTTTGAATTTTCTATCCCGGGTCGGGTTCGAACGGATACCATGGAAATTTTTTTTCTTCCCTATTTTTCGGCCTGTCCATACCCGTTTCTTCTTGAAATGAAGCCAGGATGATGTTTTTTAATTTTTAGAATTTTTTGCATTTATTTTTGAATTTTCTAACTCGGGTCGGGTTCGAACGGATAGGAAGGAAGTTTTTTTTCTTCTCTATTTTTCGGCCTGTCCTGACCCGTTTCGTCTTGAAATGAAGCCTGGATGATGGTTTTTAATTTTTAGAATTTTTTTGCATTTATTTTTGAATTTTCTATCTCAGGTCGGGTTCGAACGGATAGGAAGGAAATTTTTTTTCTTCTCTATTTTTAGGCCTGCCATACCCTTTTCTTCTAGAAATGAAGCCTGGATGATGTTTTTTAATTTTTCGAATTTTTTTACATTTATATCTGAATTTTCTAACTCGAGTCGGGTTCGAACGGATAGGAATGAAATTTTTTTTCTTCTCTATTTTTCAGCCTGTCCTGACCCGTTTCGTCTTGAAATGAAGCCTAGATGATGTTTTTTAATTTTTAGAATTTTTTTGCATTTATTTTTGAATTTTCTAACTCGGGTCGGGTTCGAACGGTTGGGAAGGAAATTTTTTTCGTTCTCAATTTTTCGGCACGTCCATACCCGTTTCTTCTTGAAATGAAGCCTGGATGATGTTTTTTAATTTTTAGAATTTTTTTGCATTTATTTTTGAATTTTCTAACTTGTGTCGGTTTCGAACGGATAGGAAGGAAATTTTTTTTCTTCTCTATTTTTCGGCCTGTTCTGACCCAATTCGTCTTGAAATGTAGCCTGGATGATGTTTTTTAATTTTTAGAATTTTTTTGCATTTATTTTTGAATTTTCTAACTCGGGTCGGGTTCGAACGGATAGGAAAGAAATTTTTTTCGTTCTCAATTTTTCGGCCCGTCCATACCCGTTTCTTCTTGAAATGAAGCCTGGATGATGTTTTTTAATTTTTAGAATTTTTTTGCATTTATTTTTGAATTTTCTAACTTGTGTCGGGTTCGAACGGATAGGAAGGAAATTTTTTTTCTTCTCTATTTTTCGGCCTGTCCTGACCCGATTCATCATGAAATGTAGCCTGGATGATGTTTTTTAATTTTTATAATTTTTTTGCACTTATTTTTGAATTTTCTAACTCGGTTCGGATTCGAACGGATAGGAAGGAAATTTTTTTTTCTCTCTATTTTTCGGCCTGTCCATAACCGTTTCTTCTTTAAATGAAGCCAGGATGATGTTTTTTAATTTTTAGAATTTTTTTGCATTTATTTTTTAATTTTCTAACTCGGATCGGGTTCGAACGGATAGGAAGGAAGTTTTTTTTCTTCTCTATTTTTCGGCCTGTCCTAACCCGTTTCGTCTTGAAATGAAGCTTGGACGATGTTTTTAAATTTTTAGAGCTTTTTCGCATTTATTTTTGAATTTTCTAACTCGGGTCGGGTCGAACGGATAGGAAGGAAATTTTTTTTCTTCTCTATTTTTCGGCCTGTCCTGACCCGTTTCGCCTTGAAATGAAGCCTGGATAATGTTTTTAAATTTTTAGAGCTTTTTCGCATTTATTTTTGAATTTTCTAACTCGGGTCGGGTTCGAACGGATAGGAAGGAAGTTTTTTTTCTTCTCTATTTTTCGGCCTGTCCTAACCCGTTTCGTCTTGAAATGAAGCCTGGACGATGTTTTTTAATTTTTAGAGCTTTTTCGCATTTATTTTTGAATTTTCTAACTCGGGTCGGGTCGAACGGATAGGAAGGAAATTTTTTTTCTTCTCTATTTTTCGGCCTGTCCTGACTCGTTTCGCCTTGAAATGAAGCCTGGATAATGTTTTTTAATTTTTAGAATTTTTTTGCATTTATTTTTGAATTTTCTATCTCGTGTCGGGTTCGAACTGACAGGAAGGAAATTTTTTTTCTTCTCTATTTTTCGGCCTGTCCTGACCCGTTTCGTCTTGAAATGAAGCCTAGATGATGTTTTTTAATTTTTAGAATTTTTTTTGCATTTATTTTTGAATTTTCTAACTTGGGTCGGGTTCGAACGGATGGGAAGAAAATTTTTTTCGTTCTCAATTTTTCGGCCCGTCCATACCCGTTTCTTCTTGAAATGAAGCCTGGATGATGTTTTTAAATTTTTAGAATTTTTTTGCATTTATTTTTGAATTTTCTATCTCGTGTCGGGTTCGAACTGACAGGAAGGAAATTTTTTTTCTTCTCTATTTTTCGGTCTGTCCTGACCCGTTTCTTCTTGAAATGAAGATAGGATGATGTTTTTTAATTTTTAGAATTTTTTTGCATTTATTTTTGAATTTTCTATCCCGGGTCAGGTTCGAACGGATACCAAGGAAATTTTTTTTCTTCTCTATTTTTCGGCCTGTCCATACCCGTTTCTTCTTGAAATGAAGCCAGGATGATGTTTTTTAATTTTTAGAATTTTTTTGCATTTATTTTTTAATTTTCTAACTCGGGTCGGGTTCGAACGGATAGGAAGGAAGTTTTTTTTCTTCTCTATTTTTCGGCCTGTCCTGACCCGTTTCGTCTTGAAATGAAGCCTGGATGATGTTTTTTAATTTTTAGAATTTTTTTGCATTTATTTTTGAATTTTCTATCCCAGGTCGGGTTCGAACGGATAGGAAGGAAATTTTTTTTCTTCTCTATTTTTAGGCCTGCCATACCCGTTTCTTCTAGAAATGAAGCCTGGATGATGTTTTTTAATTTTTCGAATTTTTTTACATTTATATCTGAATTTTCTAACTCGGGTCGGGTTCGAACGGATAGGAAGGAAATTTTTTTTCTTCTCTATTTTTCAGCCTGTCCTGACCCGTTTCGTCTTGAAATAGGGCCTAGATGATGTTTTTTAATTTTTAGATTTTTTTTTGCATTTATTTATGAATTTTCTAACTCGGGTCGGGTTCGAACGGTTGGGAAGGAAATTTTTTTCGTTCTCAATTTTTCGGCACGTCCATACCCGTTTCTTCTTGAAATGAAGCCTGGATGATGTTTTTTAATTTTTAGAATTTTTTTGCATTTATTTTTGAATTTTCTAACTTGTGTCGGGTTCGAACGGATAGGAAGGAAATTTTTTTTCTTCTCTATTTTTCGGCCTGTTCTGACCCAATTCGTCTTGAAATGTAGCCTGGATGATGTTTTTTAATTTTTAGAATTTTTTTGCATTTATTTTTGTATTTTCTAACTCGGGTCGGGTTCGAACGGATGGGAAGGAAATTTTTTTCGTTCTCAATTTTTCGGCCCGTCCATACCCGTTTCTTCTTGAAATGAAGCCTGGATGATGTTTTTTAATTTTTAGAATTTTTCTGCATTTATTTTTGAATTTTCTAACTTGTGTCGGGTTCGAACGGATAGGAAGGAAATTTTTTTTCTTCTCTATTTTTCGGCCTGTCCTGACCCGATTCATCATGAAATGTAGCCTGGATGATGTTTTTTAATTTTTATAATTTTTTTGCACTTATTTTTGAATTTTCTAACTCAGTTCGGATTCGAACGGATAGGAAGGAAATTTTTTTTCCTCTCAATTTTTCGGCCTGTCCATAACCGTTTCTTCTTTAAATGAAGCCAGGATGATGTTTTTTAATTTTTAGAATTTTTTTGCATTTATTTTTGAATTTTCTAACTCTGGTCGGGTTCGAACGGATAGGAAGGAAGCTTTTTTTCTTCTCTATTTTTCGGCCCGTCCTAACCCATTTCGTCTTGAAATGAAGCCTGGACGATGTTTTTTAATTTTTAGAGCTTTTTCGCATTTATTTTTGAATTTTCTAACTCGGGTCGGGTCGAACGGATAGGAAGGAAATTTTTTTTCTTCTCTATTTTTCGGCCTGTCCTGACCCGTTTCGCCTTGAAATGAAGCCTGGATAATGTTTTTAAATTTTTAGAGCTTTTTCGCATTTATTTTTGAATTTTCTAACTCGGGTCGGGTTCGAACGGATAGGAAGGAAGTTTTTTTTCTTCTCTATTTTTCGGCCTGTCCTAACCCGTTTCGTCTTGAAATGAAGCCTGGACGATGTTTTTTAATTTTTAGAGCTTTTTCGCATTTATTTTTGAATTTTCTAACTCGGGTCGGGTCGACCGGATAGGAAGGAAATTTTTTTTCTTCTCTATTTTTCGGCCTGTCCTGACCCGTTTCGCCTTGAAATGAAGCCTGGATAATGTTTTTAAATTTTTAGAGCTTTTTCGCATTTATTTTTGAATTTTCTAACTCGGGTCGGGTTCGAACGGATACGAAGGAAATTTTTTTTCTTCTCTATTTTTCAGCCTGTCCTGACCCATTTCGTCTTGAAATGAAGCCTAGATGATGTTTTTTAATTTTTAGAATTTTTTTGCATTTATTTTTGAATTTTCTAACTCGGGTCGGGTTCGAACGGTTGGGAAGGAAATTTTTTTCGTTCTCAATTTTTCGGCACGTCCATACCCGTTTCTTCTTGAAATGAAGCCTGGATGATGTTTTTTAATTTTTAGAATTTTTTTGCATTTATTTTTGAATTTTCTAACTTGTGTCGGGTTCGAACGGATAGGAAGGAAAATTTTTTTCTTCTCTATTTTTCGGCCTGTTCTGACCCAATTCGTCTTGAAATGTAGCCTGGATGATGTTTTTTAATTTTTAGAATTTTTTTGCATTTATTTTTGAATTTTCTAACTCGGGTCGGGTTCGAACGGATGGGAAGGAAATTTTTTTCGTTCTCAATTTTTCGGCCCGTCCATACCCGTTTCTTCTTGAAATGAAGCCTGGATGATGTTTTCTAATTTTTAGAATTTTTTTGCATTTATTTTTGAATTTTCTATCTCGTGTCGGGTTCGAACTGACAGGAAGGAAATTTTTTTTCTTCTCTATTTTTCGGTCGGTCCTGACCCGTTTCTTCTTGAAATGAAGATAGGATGATGTTTTTTAATTTTTAGAATTTTTTTGCATTTATTTTTGAATTTTCTATCTCGGGTCGGGTTCGAACGGATACCAAGGAAATTTTTTTTCTTCTCTATTTTTCGGCCTGTCCATACCCGTTTCTTCTTGAAATGAAGCCAGGATGATGTTTTTTAATTTTTAGAATTTTTTTGCATTTATTTTTTAATTTTCTAACTCGGGTCGGGTTCGAACGGATAGGAAGGAAGTTTTTTTTCTTCTCTATTTTTCGGCCTGTCCTGACCCGTTTCGTCTTGAAATGAAGCCTGGATGATGTTTTTTAATTTTTAGAATTTTTTTGCATTTATTTTTGAATTTTCTATCTCAGGTCGGGTTCGAACGGATAGGAAGGAAATTTTTTTTCTTCTCTATTTTTAGGCCTGCCATACCCGTTTCTTCTAGAAATGAAGCCTGGATGATGTTTTTTAATTTTTCGAATTTTTTTACATTTATATCTGAATTTTCTAACTCGGGTCGGGTTCGAACGGATAGGAAGGAATTCTTTTTCTTCTCTATTTTTCAGCCTGTCCTGACTCGTTTCGTTTTGAAATGAAGCCTAGATGATGTTTTTTAATTTTTAGAATTTTTTTGCATTTATTTTTGAATTTTCTAAGTCGGGTCGGGTTAGAACGGTTGGGAAGGAAATTTTTTTCGTTCTCAATTTTTCGGCACGTCCATACCCGTTTCTTCTTGAAATGAAGCCTGGATGATGTTTTTTAATTTTTAGAATTTTTTTGCATTTATTTTTGAATTTTCTAACTTGTGTCGGGTTCGAACGGATAGGAAGGAAATTTTTTTTCTTCTCTATTTTTCGGCCTGTTCTGACCCAATTCGTCTTGAAATGTAGCCTGGATGATGTTTTTTAATTTTTAGAATTTTTTTGCATTTATTTTTGAATTTTCTAACTCGGGTCGGGTTCGAACGGATGGGAAGGAAATTTTCTTCGTTCTCAATTTTTCGGCCCGTCCATACCCGTTTCTTCTTGAAATGAAGCCTGGATGATGTTTTTTAATTTTTAGAATTTTTTTGCATTTATTTTTGAATTTTCTAACTTGTGTCGGGTTCGAACGGATAGGAATGAAATTTTTTTTCTTCTCTATTTTTCGGCCTGTCCTGACCCGATTCGTCATGAAATGTAGCCTGGATGATGTTTTTTAATTTTTATAATTTTTTTGCACTTATTTTTGAATTTTCTAACTCGGTTCGGATTCGAACGGATAGGAAGGAAATTTTTTTTTCTCTCTATTTTTCGGCCTGTCCATAACCGTTTCTTCTTTAAATGAAGCCAGGATGATGTTTTTTAATTTTTAGAATTTTTTTGCATTTATTTTTGAATTTTCTAACTCGGGTCGAACAGATAGGAAGGAAATTTTTTTTCTTCTCTATTTTTCGGCCTGTCCTGACCCGTTTCGCCTTGAAATGAAGCCTGGATAATGTTTTTAAATTTTTAGAGCTTTTTTGCATTTATTTTTGAATTTTCTAACTCGGGTCGGGTTCGAACGGATAGGACGGAAATTTTTTTTCTTCTCTATTTTTCGGCCTGTCCTGACCCGTTTCGTCTTGAAATGAAGCCTAGATGACGTTTTTTAATTTTTAGAATTTTTTTTGCATTTATTTTTGAATTTTCTAACTTGGGTCGGGTTCGAACGGATGGGAAGAAAATTTTTTTCGTTCTCAATTTTTCGGCCAGTCCATACCCGTTTTTTCTTGAAACGAAGCCTGGATGATGTTTTTTAATTTTTAGAATTTTTTGCATTTATTTTTGAATTTTCTATCTCGTGTCGGGTTCGAACTGACAGGAAGGAAATTTTTTTTCTTCTCTATTTTTCGGTCTGTCCTGACCCGTTTCTTCATGAAATGAAGATAGGATGATGTTTTTTAATTTTTAGAATTTTTTTGCATTTATTTTTTAATTTTCTATCCCGGGTCGGGTTCGAACGGATACCAAGGAAATTTTTTTTCTCCTCTATTTTTCGGCCTGTCCATACCCGTTTCTTCTTGAAATGAAGCCAGGATGATGTTTTTTAATTTTTAGAATTTTTTGCATTTATTTTTGAATTTTGTAACTCGGGTCGGGTTCGAACGGATAGGAAGGAAGTTTTTTTTCTTCTCTATTTTTCGGCCTGTCCTGACCCGTTTCGTCTTGAAATGAAGCCTGGATGATGTTTTTTAATTTTTAGAATTTTTTGCATTTATTTTTGAATTTTCTATCTCAGGTCGGGTTCGAACGGATAGGAAGGAAATTTTTTTTCTTCTCTATTTTTAGGCCTGCCATACCCGTTTCTTCTAGAAATGAAGCCTGGATGATGTTTTTTAATTTTTCGAATTTTTTTACATTTATATCTGAATTTTCTAACTCGGGTCGGGTTCGAACGGATAGGAAGGAAATTTTTTTTCTTCTCTATTTTTCAGCCTGTTCTGACCCGTTTCGTCTTGAAATGAAGCCTAGATGATGTTTTTTAATTTTTAGAATTTTTTTGCATTTATTTTTGAATTTTCTAACTCGGGTCGGGTTCGAACGGATAGGAATGAAATTTTTTTTCTTCTCTATTTTTCGGCCTGTCCTGACCCGTTTCGTCTTGAAATGAAGCCTAGATGATGTTTTTTAATTTTTAGAATTTTTTTTGCATTTATTTTTGAATTTTCTAACTTGGGTCGGGTTCGAACGGATGGGAAGAAAATTTTTTTCGTTCTCAATTTTTCGGCCCGTCCATACCCGTTTCTTCTTGAAATGAAGCCTGGATGATGTTTTTTAATTTTTAGAATTTTTTTGCATTTATTTTTGAATTTTCTATCTCGTGTCGGGTTCGAACTGACAGGAAGGAAATTTTTTTTCTTCTCTATTTTTCGGTCTGTCCTGACCCGTTTCTTCTTGAAATGAAGATAGGATGATGTTTTTTAAATTTTAGAATTTTTTTGCATTTATTTTTGAATTTTCTATCTCGGGTCGGGTTCGAACGGATACCAAGGAAATTTTTTTTCTTCTCTATTTTTCGGCCTGTCCATACCCGTTTCTTCTTGAAATGAAGCCAGGATGATGTTTTTTAATTTTTAGAATTTTTTTGCATTTATTTTTGAATTTTCTAACTCGGGTCGGGTTCGAACGGATAGGAAGGAAGTTTTTTTTCTTCTCTATTTTTCGGCCTGTCCTGACCCGTTTCGTCTTGAAATGAAGCCTGGATGATGTTTTTTAATTTTTAGAATTTTTTTGCATTTATTTTTGAATTTTCTATCTCAGGTCGGGTTCGAACGGATAGGAAGGAAATTTTTTTTCTTCTCTATTTTTAGGCCTGTCATACCCGTTTCTTCTAGAAATGAAGCCTGGATGATGTTTTTTAATTTTTCGAATTTTTTTACATTTATATCTGAATTTTCTAACTCGGGTCGGGTTCGAAAGGATAGGAAGGAAATTTTTTTTCTTCTCTATTTTTCAGCCTGTCCTGACCCGTTTCGTTTTGAAATGAAGCCTACATGATGTTTTTTAATTTTTAGAATTTTTTTGCATTTATTTTTGAATTTTCTAACTCGGGTCGGGTTCGAACGGTTCGGAAGGAAATTTTTTTCGTTCTCAATTTTTCGGCACGTCCATACCCGTTTCTTCTTGAAATGAAGCCTGGATGATGTTTTTTAATTTTTAGAATTTTTTTGCATTTATTTTTGAATTTTCTAACTTGTGTCGGGTTCGAACGGATAGGAAGGAAATTTTTTTTCCTCTCTATTTTTCGGTCTTTTCTGACCCAATTCGTCTTGAAATGTAGCCTGGATGATGTTTTTTAATTTTTAGAATTTTTTTGCATTTATTTTTGAATTTTCTAACTCGGGTCGGGTTCGAACGGATGGGAAGGAAATTTTTTTCGTTCTCATTTTTTCGGCCCGTCCATACCCGTTTCTTCTTGAAATGAAGCCTGGATGATGTTTTTTAATTTTTAGAATTTTTTTGCATTTATTTTTGAATTTTCTAACTTGTGTCGGGTTCGAACGGATACGAAGGAAATTTTTTTTCTTCTCTATTTTTCGGCCTGTTCTGACCCAATTCGTCTTGAAATGTAGCCTGGATGATGTTTTTTAATTTTTAGAATTTTTTTGCATTTATTTTTGAATTTTCTAACTCGGGTCGGGTTCGAACGGATGGGTAGGAAATTTTTTTCGTTCTCAATTTTTCGGCCCGTCCATACCCGTTTCTTCTTGAAATGAAGCCTGGATGATGTTTTTTAATTTTTAGAATTTTTTTGCATTTATTTTTGAATTTTCTAACTTGTGTCGGGTTCGAACGGATAGGAAGGAAATTTTTTTTCTTCTCTATTTTTCGGCCTGTCCTGACCCGATTCGTCATGAAATGTAGCCTGGATGATGTTTTTTAATTTTTATAATTTTTTTGCACTTATTTTTGAATTTTATAACTCGGTTCGGATTCGAACGGATAGGAAGGAAATTTTTTTTCCTCTCTATTTTTCGGCCTGTCCATAACCGTTTCTTCTTTAAATGAAGCCAGGATGATGTTTTTTAATTTTTAGAATTTTTTTGCATTTATTTTTGAATTTTCTAACTCGGGTCGGGTTCGAACGGATAGGGAGGAAGTTTTTTTTCTTCTCTATTTTTCCGCCTGTCCTAACCCGTTTCGTCTTGAAATGAAGCCTGGACGATGTTTTTTAATTTTTAGAGCTTTTTCGCATTTATTTTTGAATTTTCTAACTCGGGTCGGGTCGAACGGATAGGAAGGAAATTTTTTTTCTTCTCTATTTTTCGGCCTGTCCTGACCCGTTTCGCCTTGAAATGAAGCCTGGATAATGTTTTTAAATTTTTAGAGCTTTTTCGCATTTATTTTTGAATTTTCTAACTCGGGTCGGGTTCGAACGGATAGGAAGGAAGTTTTTTTTCTTCTCTATTTTTCGGCCTGTCCTAACCCGTTTCGTCTTGAAATGAAGCCTGGACGATGTTTTTTAATTTTTAGAGCTTTTTCGCATTTATTTTTGAATTTTCTAACTCGGGTCGGGTCGAACGGATAGGAAGGAAATTTTTTTTCTTCTCTATTTTTCGGCCTGTCCTGACCCGTTTCGTCTTGAAATGAAGCCTGGATAATGTTTTTAAATTTTTAGAGCTTTTTCGCATTTATTTTTGAATTTTCTAACTCGGGTCGGGTTCGAACGGATAGGAAGGAAATTTTTTTTCATCTCTATTTTTTGGCCTGTCCTGACCCGTTTCGTCTTGAAATGAAGCCTAGATGATGTTTTTTAATTTTTAGAATTTTTTTTGCATTTATTTTTGAATTTTCTAACTTGGGTCGGGTTCGAACGGATGGGAAGAAAATTTTTTTCGTTCTCAATTTTTCGGCCCGTCCATACCCGTTTCTTCTTGAAATGAAGCCTGGATGATGTTTTTTAATTTTTAGAATTTTTTTGCATTTATTTTTGAATTTTCTATCTCGTGTCGGGTTCGAACTGACAGGAAGGAAATTTTTTTTCTTCTCTATTTTTCGGTCGGTCATGACCCGTTTCTTCTTGAAATGAAGATAGGATGATGTTTTTTAATTTTTAGAATTTTTTTGCATTTATTTTTGAATTTTCTATCTCAGGTCGGGTTCGAACGGATACGAAGGAAATTTTTTTTCTTCTCTATTTTTCGGCCTGTCCATACCCGTTTCTTCTTGAAATGAAGCCAGGATGATGTTTTTTAATTTTTAGAATTTTTTTGCATTTATTTTTTAATTTTCTAACTCGGGTCGGGTTCGAACGGATAGGAAGGAAGTTTTTTTTCTTCTCTATTTTTCGGCCTGTCCTGACCCGTTTCGTCTTGAAATGAAGCCTGGATGATGTTTTTTAATTTTTAGAATTTTTTTGCATTTATTTTTGAATTTTCTATCCCAGGTCGGGTTCGAACGGATAGGAAGGAAATTTTTTTTCTTCTCTATTTTTAGGCCTGCCATACCCGTTTCTTCTAGAAATGAAGCCTGGATGATGTTTTTTAATTTTTCGAATTTTTTTACATTTATATCTGAATTTTCTAACTCGGGTCGGGTTCGAACGGATAGGAAGGAAATTTTTTTTCTTCTCTATTTTTCAGCCTGTCCTGACCCGTTTCGTCTTGAAATAGGGCCTAGATGATGTTTTTTAATTTTTAGATTTTTTTTGCATTTATTTATGAATTTTCTAACTCGGGTCGGGTTCGAACGGTTGGGAAGGAAATTTTTTTCGTTCTCAATTTTTCGGCACGTCCATACCCGTTTCTTCTTGAAATGAAGCCTGGATGATGTTTTTTAATTTTTAGAATTTTTTTGCATTTATTTTTGAATTTTCTAACTTGTGTCGGGTTCGAACGGATAGGAAGGAAATTTTTTTTCTTCTCTATTTTTCGGCCTGTTCTGACCCAATTCGTCTTGAAATGTAGCCTGGATGATGTTTTTTAATTTTTAGAATTTTTTTGCATTTATTTTTGTATTTTCTAACTCGGGTCGGGTTCGAACGGATGGGAAGGAAATTTTTTTCGTTCTCAATTTTTCGGCCCGTCCATACCCGTTTCTTCTTGAAATGAAGCCTGGATGATGTTTTTTAATTTTTAGAATTTTTCTGCATTTATTTTTGAATTTTCTAACTTGTGTCGGGTTCGAACGGATAGGAAGGAATTTTTTTTTCTTCTCTATTTTTCGGCCTGTCCTGACCCGATTCATCATGAAATGTAGCCTGGATGATGTTTTTTAATTTTTATAATTTTTTTGCACTTATTTTTGAATTTTCTAACTCGGTTCGGATTCGAACGGATAGGAAGGAAATTTTTTTTCCTCTCAATTTTTCGGCCTGTCCATAACCGTTTCTTCTTTAAATGAAGCCAGGATGATGTTTTTTAATTTTTAGAATTTTTCTGCATTTATTTTTGAATTTTCTAACTTGTGTCGGGTTCGAACGGATAGGAAGGAAATTTTTTTTCTTCTCTATTTTTCGGCCTGTCCTGACCCGATTCACCATGAAATGTAGCCTGGATGATGTTTTTTAATTTTTATAATTTTTTTGCACTTATTTTTGAATTTTCTAACTCGGTTCGGGTTCGAACGGATAGGAAGGAAATTTTTTTTCTTCTCTATTTTTAGGCCTGCCATACCCGTTTCTTCTAGAAATGAAGCCTGGATGATGTTTTTTAATTTTTCGAATTTTTTTACATTTATATCTGAATTTTCTAACTCGGGTCAGGTTCGAACGGATAGGAAGGAAATTTTTTTTCTTCTCTATTTTTCAGCCTGTCCTGACCCGTTTCGTCTTGAAATGAAGCCTAGATGATGTTTTTTAATTTTTAGAATTTTTTTGCATTTATTTTTGAATTTTCTAACTCGGGTCGGGTTCGAACGGTTGGGAAGGAAATTTTTTTCGTTCTCAATTTTTCGGCACGTCCATACCCGTTTCTTCTTGAAATGAAGCCTGGATGATGTTTTTTAATTTTTAGAAGTTTTTTGCATTTATTTTTGAATTTTCTAACTTGTGTCGGGTTCGAACGGATAGGAAGGAAATTTTTTTTCTTCTCTATTTTTCGGCCTGTTCTGACCCAATTCGTCTTGAAATGTAGCCTGGATGATGTTTTTTAATTTTTAGAATTTTTTTGCATTTATTTTTGAATTTTCTAACTCGGGTCGGGTTCGAACGGATAGGAAAGAAATTTTTTTCGTTCTCAATTTTTCGGCCCGTCCATACCCGTTTCTTCTTGAAATGAAGCCTGGATGATGTTTTTTAATTTTTAGAATTTTTTTGCATTTATTTTTGAATTTTCTAACTTGTGTCGGGTTCGAACGGATAGGAAGGAAATTTTTTTTCTTCTCTATTTTTCGGCCTGTCCTGACCCGATTCGTCATGAAATGTAGCCTGGATGATGTTTTTTAATTTTTATAATTTTTTTGCACTTATTTTTGAATTTTCTAACTCGGTTCGGATTCGAACGGATAGGAAGGAAATTTTTTTTTCTCTCTATTTTTCGGCCTGTCCATAACCGTTTCTTCTTTAAATGAAGCCAGGATGATGTTTTTTAATTTTTAGAATTTTTTTGCATTTATTTTTTAATTTTCTAACTCGGGTCGGGTTCGAACGGATAGGAAGGAAGTTTTTTTTCTTCTCTATTTTTCGGCCTGTCCTAACCCGTTTCGTCTTGAAATGAAGCCTGGACGATGTTTTTAAATTTTTAGAGCTTTTTCGCATTTATTTTTGAATTTTCTAACTCGGGTCGGGTCGAACGGATAGGAAGGAAATTTTTTTTCTTCTCTATTTTTCGGCCTGTCCTGACCCGTTTCGCCTTGAAATGAAGCCTGGATAATGTTTTTAAATTTTTAGAGCTTTTTCGCATTTATTTTTGAATTTTCTAACTCGGGTCGGGTTCGAACGGATAGGAAGGAAGTTTTTTTTCTTCTCTATTTTTCGGCCTGTCCTAACCCGTTTCGTCTTGAAATGAAGCCTGGACGATGTTTTTTAATTTTTAGAGCTTTTTCGCATTTATTTTTGAATTTTCTAACTCGGGTCGGGTCGAACGGATAGGAAGGAAATTTTTTTTCTTCTCTATTTTTCGGCCTGTCCTGACTCGTTTCGCCTTGAAATGAAGCCTGGATAATGTTTTTTAATTTTTAGAATTTTTTTGCATTTATTTTTGAATTTTCTATCTCGTGTCGGGTTCGAACTGACAGGAAGGAAATTTTTTTTCTTCTCTATTTTTCGGCCTGTCCTGACCCGTTTCGTCTTGAAATGAAGCCTAGATGATGTTTTTTAATTTTTAGAATTTTTTTTGCATTTATTTTTGAATTTTCTAACTTGGGTCGGGTTCGAACGGATGGGAAGAAAATTTTTTTCGTTCTCAATTTTTCGGCCCGTCCATACCCGTTTCTTCTTGAAATGAAGCCTGGATGATGTTTTTAAATTTTTAGAATTTTTTTGCATTTATTTTTGAATTTTCTATCTCGTGTCGGGTTCGAACTGACAGGAAGGAAATTTTTTTTCTTCTCTATTTTTCGGTCTGTCCTGACCCGTTTCTTCTTGAAATGAAGATAGGATGATGTTTTTTAATTTTTAGAATTTTTTTGCATTTATTTTTGAATTTTCTATCCCGGGTCGGGTTCGAACGGATACCAAGGAAATTTTTTTTCTTCTCTATTTTTCGGCCTGTCCATACCCGTTTCTTCTTGAAATGAAGCCAGGATGATGTTTTTTAATTTTTAGAATTTTTTTGCATTTATTTTTTAATTTTCTAACTCGGGTCGGGTTCGAACGGATAGGAAGGAAGTTTTTTTTCTTCTCTATTTTTCGGCCTGTCCTGACCCGTTTCGTCTTGAAATGAAGCCTGGATGATGTTTTTTAATTTTTAGAATTTTTTTGCATTTATTTTTGAATTTTCTATCCCAGGTCGGGTTCGAACGGATAGGAAGGAAATTTTTTTTCTTCTCTATTTTTAGGCCTGCCATACCCGTTTCTTCTAGAAATGAAGCCTGGATGATGTTTTTTAATTTTTCGAATTTTTTTACATTTATATCTGAATTTTCTAACTCGGGTCGGGTTCGAACGGATAGGAAGGAAATTTTTTTTCTTCTCTATTTTTCAGCCTGTCCTGACCCGTTTCGTCTTGAAATAGGGCCTAGATGATGTTTTTTAATTTTTAGATTTTTTTTGCATTTATTTATGAATTTTCTGACTCGGGTCGGGTTCGAACGGTTGGGAAGGAAATTTTTTTCGTTCTCAATTTTTCGGCACGTCCATACCCGTTTCTTCTTGAAATGAAGCCTGGATGATGTTTTTTAATTTTTAGAATTTTTTTGCATTTATTTTTGAATTTTCTAACTTGTGTCGGGTTCGAACGGATAGGAAGGAAATTTTTTTTCTTCTCTATTTTTCGGCCTGTTCTGACCCAATTCGTCTTGAAATGTAGCCTGGATGATGTTTTTTAATTTTTAGAATTTTTTTGCATTTATTTTTGTATTTTCTAACTCGGGTCGGGTTCGAACGGATGGGAAGGAAATTTTTTTCGTTCTCAATTTTTCGGCCCGTCCATACCCGTTTCTTCTTGAAATGAAGCCTGGATGATGTTTTTTAATTTTTAGAATTTTTCTGCATTTATTTTTGAATTTTCTAACTTGTGTCGGGTTCGAACGGATAGGAAGGAAATTTTTTTTCTTCTCTATTTTTCGGCCTGTCCTGACCCGATTCATCATGAAATGTAGCCTGGATGATGTTTTTTAATTTTTATAATTTTTTTGCACTTATTTTTGAATTTTCTAACTCGGTTCGGATTCGAACGGATAGGAAGGAAATTTTTTTTCCTCTCAATTTTTCGGCCTGTCCATAACCGTTTCTTCTTTAAATGAAGCCAGGATGATGTTTTTTAATTTTTAGAATTTTTTTGCATTTATTTTTGAATTTTCTAACTCGGGTCGGGTTCGAACGGATAGGAAGGAAGTATTTTTTCTTCTCTATTTTTCGGCCTGTCCTAACCCATTTCGTCTTGAAATGAAGCCTGGACGATGTTTTTTAATTTTTAGAGCTTTTTCGCATTTATTTTTGAATTTTCTAACTCGGGTCGGGTCGAACGGATAGGAAGGAAATTTTTTTTCTTCTCTATTTTTCGGCCTGTCCTGACCCGTTTCGCCTTGAAATGAAGCCTGGATAATGTTTTTAAATTTTTAGAGCTTTTTCGCATTTATTTTTGAATTTTCTAACTCGGGTCGGGTTCGAACGGATAGGAAGGAAGTTTTTTTTCTTCTCTATTTTTCGGCCTGTCCTAACCCGTTTCGTCTTGAAATGAAGCCTGGACGATGTTTTTTAATTTTTAGAGCTTTTTCGCATTTATTTTTGAATTTTCTAACTCGGGTCGGGTCGACCGGATAGGAAGGAAATTTTTTTTCTTCTCTATTTTTCGGCCTGTCCTGACCCGTTTCGCCTTGAAATGAAGCCTGGATAATGTTTTTAAATTTTTAGAGCTTTTTCGCATTTATTTTTGAATTTTCTAACTCGGGTCGGGTTCGAACGGATACGAAGGAAATTTTTTTTCTTCTCTATTTTTCAGCCTGTCCTGACCCATTTCGTCTTGAAATGAAGCCTAGATGATGTTTTTTAATTTTTAGAATTTTTTTGCATTTATTTTTGAATTTTCTAACTCGGGTCGGGTTCGAACGGTTGGGAAGGAAATTTTTTTCGTTCTCAATTTTTCGGCACGTCCATACCCGTTTCTTCTTGAAATGAAGCCTGGATGATGTTTTTTAATTTTTAGAATTTTTTTACATTTATTTTTGAATTTTCTAACTTGTGTCGGGTTCGAACGGATAGGAAGGAAATTTTTTTTCTTCTCTATTTTTCGGCCTGTTCTGACCCAATTCGTCTTGAAATGTAGCCTGGATGATGTTTTTTAATTTTTAGAATTTTTTTGCATTTATTTTTGAATTTTCTAACTCGGGTCGGGTTCGAACGGATGGGAAGGAAATTTTTTTCGTTCTCAATTTTTCGGCCCGTCCATACCCGTTTCTTCTTGAAATGAAGCCTGGATGATGTTTTCTAATTTTTAGAATTTTTTTGCATTTATTTTTGAATTTTCTATCTCGTGTCGGGTTCGAACTGACAGGAAGGAAATTTTTTTTCTTCTCTATTTTTCGGTCGGTCCTGACCCGTTTCTTCTTGAAATGAAGATAGGATGATGTTTTTTAATTTTTAGAATTTTTTTGCATTTATTTTTGAATTTTCTATCTCGGGTCGGGTTCGAACGGATACCAAGGAAATTTTTTTTCTTCTCTATTTTTCGGCCTGTCCATACCCGTTTCTTCTTGAAATGAAGCCAGGATGATGTTTTTTAATTTTTAGAATTTTTTTGCATTTATTTTTGAATTTTCTAACTCGGGTCGGATTCGAACGGATAGGAAGGAAGTTTTTTTTCTTCTCTATTTTTCGGCCTGTCCTGACCCGTTTCGTCTTGAAATGAAGCCTGGATGATGTTTTTTAATTTTTAGAATTTTTTTGCATTTATTTTTGAATTTTCTATCTCAGGTCGGGTTCGAACGGATAGGAAGGAAATTTTTTTTCTTCTCTATTTTTAGGCCTGCCATACCCGTTTCTTCTAGAAATGAAGCCTGGATGATGTTTTTTAATTTTTCGAATTTTTTTACATTTATATCTGAATTTTCTAACTCGGGTCGGGTTCGAACGGATAGGAAGGAATTCTTTTTCTTCTCTATTTTTCAGCCTGTCCTGACCCGTTTCGTTTTGAAATGAAGCCTAGATGATGTTTTTTAATTTTTAGAATTTTTTTGCATTTATTTTTGAATTTTCTAAGTCGGGTCGGGTTCGAACGGTTGGGAAGGAAATTTTTTTCGTTCTCAATTTTTCGGCACGTCCATACCCGTTTCTTCTTGAAATGAAGCCTGGATGATGTTTTTTAATTTTTAGAATTTTTTTGCATTTATTTTTGAATTTTCTAACTTGTGTCGGGTTCGAACGGATAGGAAGGAAATTTTTTTTCTTCTCTATTTTTCGGCCTGTTCTGACCCAATTCGTCTTGAAATGTAGCCTGGATGATGTTTTTTAATTTTTAGAATTTTTTTGCATTTATTTTTGAATTTTCTAACTCGGGTCGGGTTCGAACGGATGGGAAGGAAATTTTCTTCGTTCTCAATTTTTCGGCCCGTCCATACCCGTTTCTTCTTGAAATGAAGCCTGGATGATGTTTTTTAATTTTTAGAATTTTTTTGCATTTATTTTTGAATTTTCTAACTTGTGTCGGGTTCGAACGGATAGGAATGAAATTTTTTTTCTTCTCTATTTTTCGGCCTGTCCTGACCCGATTCGTCATGAAATGTAGCCTGGATGATGTTTTTTAATTTTTATAATTTTTTTGCACTTATTTTTGAATTTTCTAACTCGGTTCGGATTCGAACGGATAGGAAGGAAATTTTTTTTTCTCTCTATTTTTCGGCCTGTCCATAACCGTTTCTTCTTTAAATGAAGCCAGGATGATGTTTTTTAATTTTTAGAATTTTTTTGCATTTATTTTTGAATTTTCTAACTCGGGTCGAACAGATAGGAAGGAAATTTTTTTTCTTCTCTATTTTTCGGCCTGTCCTGACCCGTTTCGCCTTGAAATGAAGCCTGGATAATGTTTTTAAATTTTTAGAGCTTTTTTGCATTTATTTTTGAATTTTCTAACTCGGGTCGGGTTCGAACGGATAGGACGGAAATTTTTTTTCTTCTCTATTTTTCGGCCTGTCCTGACCCGTTTCGTCTTGAAATGAAGCCTAGATGACGTTTTTTAATTTTTAGAATTTTTTTTGCATTTATTTTTGAATTTTCTAACTTGGGTCGGGTTCGAACGGATGGGAAGAAAATTTTTTTCGTTCTCAATTTTTCGGCCAGTCCATACCCGTTTTTTCTTGAAACGAAGCCTGGATGATGTTTTTTAATTTTTAGAATTTTTTGCATTTATTTTTGAATTTTCTATCTCGTGTCGGGTTCGAACTGACAGGAAGGAAATTTTTTTTCTTCTCTATTTTTCGGTCTGTCCTGACCCGTTTCTTCTTGAAATGAAGATAGGATGATGTTTTTTAATTTTTAGAATTTTTTTGCATTTATTTTTTAATTTTCTATCCCGGGTCGGGTTCGAACGGATACCAAGGAAATTTTTTTTCTTCTCTATTTTTCGGCCTGTCCATACCCGTTTCTTCTTGAAATGAAGCCAGGATGATGTTTTTTAATTTTTAGAATTTTTTGCATTTATTTTTGAATTTTGTAACTCGGGTCGGGTTCGAACGGATAGGAAGGAAGTTTTTTTTCTTCTCTATTTTTCGGCCTGTCCTGACCCGTTTCGTCTTGAAATGAAGCCTGGATGATGTTTTTTAATTTTTAGAATTTTTTGCATTTATTTTTGAATTTTCTATCTCAGGTCGGGTTCGAACGGATAGGAAGGAAATTTTTTTTCTTCTCTATTTTTAGGCCTGCCATACCCGTTTCTTCTAGAAATGAAGCCTGGATGATGTTTTTTAATTTTTCGAATTTTTTTACATTTATATCTGAATTTTCTAACTCGGGTCGGGTTCGAACGGATAGGAAGGAAATTTTTTTTCTTCTCTATTTTTCAGCCTGTTCTGACCCGTTTCGTCTTGAAATGAAGCCTAGATTATGTTTTTTAATTTTTAGAATTTTTTTGCATTTATTTTTGAATTTTCTAACTCGGGTCGGGTTCGAACGGATAGGAATGAAATTTTTTTTCTTCTCTATTTTTCGGCCTGTCCTGACCCGTTTCGTCTTGAAATGAAGCCTAGATGATGTTTTTTAATTTTTAGAATTTTTTTTGCATTTATTTTTTAATTTTCTAACTTGGGTCGGGTTCGAACGGATGGGAAGAAAATTTTTTTCGTTCTCAATTTTTCGGCCCGTCCATACCCGTTTCTTCTTGAAATGAAGCCTGGATGATGTTTTTTAATTTTTAGAATTTTTTTGCATTTATTTTTGAATTTTCTATCTCGTGTCGGATTCGAACTGACAGGAAGGAAATTTTTTTTCTTCTCTATTTTTCGGTCGGTCCTGACCCGTTTCTTCTTGAAATGAAGATAGGATGATGTTTTTTAAATTTTAGAATTTTTTTGCATTTATTTTTGAATTTTCTATCTCGGGTCGGGTTCGAACGGATACCAAGGAAATTTTTTTTCTTCTCTATTTTTCGGCCTGTCCATACCCGTTTCTTCTTGAAATGAAGCCAGGATGATGTTTTTTAATTTTTAGAATTTTTTTGCATTTATTTTTGAATTTTCTAACTCGGGTCGGGTTCGAACGGATAGGAAGGAAGTTTTTTTTCTTCTCTATTTTTCGGCCTGTCCTGACCCGTTTCGTCTTGAAATGAAGCCTGGATGATGTTTTTTAATTTTTAGAATTTTTTTGCATTTATTTTTGAATTTTCTATCTCAGGTCGGGTTCGAACGGATAGGAAGGAAATTTTTTTTCTTCTCTATTTTTAGGCCTGTCATACCCGTTTCTTCTAGAAATGAAGCCTGGATGATGTTTTTTAATTTTTCGAATTTTTTTACATTTATATCTGAATTTTCTAACTCGGGTCGGGTTCGAACGGATAGGAAGGAAATTTTTTTTCTTCTCTATTTTTCAGCCTGTCCTGACCCGTTTCGTTTTGAAATGAAGCCTAGATGATGTTTTTTAATTTTTAGAATTTTTTTGCATTTATTTTTGAATTTTCTAACTCGGGTCGGGTTCGAACGGTTGGGAAGGAAATTTTTTTCGTTCTCAATTTTTCGGCACGTCCATACCCGTTTCTTCTTGAAATGAAGCCTGGATGATGTTTTTTAATTTTTAGAATTTTTTTGCATTTATTTTTGAATTTTCTAACTTGTGTCGGGTTCGAACGGATAGGAAGGAAATTTTTTTTCCTCTCTATTTTTCGGTCTTTTCTGACCCAATTCGTCTTGAAATGTAGCCTGGATGATGTTTTTTAATTTTTAGAATTTTTTTGCATTTATTTTTGAATTTTCTAACTCGGGTCGGGTTCGAACGGATGGGAAGGAAATTTTTTTCGTTCTCATTTTTTCGGCCCGTCCATACCCGTTTCTTCTTGAAATGAAGCCTGGATGATGTTTTTTAATTTTTAGAATTTTTTTACATTTATTTTTTAATTTTCTAACTTGTGTCGGGTTCGAACGGATAGGAAGGAAATTTTTTTTCTTCTCTATTTTTCGGCCTGTTCTGACCCAATTCGTCTTGAAATGTAGCCTGGATGATGTTTTTTAATTTTTAGAATTTTTTTGCATTTATTTTTGAATTTTCTAACTCGGGTCGGGTTCAAACGGATGGGTAGGAAATTTTTTTCGTTCTCAATTTTTCGGCCCGTCCATACCCGTTTCTTCTTGAAATGAAGCCTGGATGATGTTTTTTAATTTTTAGAATTTTTTTGCATTTATTTTTGAATTTTCTAACTTGTGTCGGGTTCGAACGGATAGGAAGGAAATTTTTTTTCTTCTCTATTTTTCGGCCTGTCCTGACCCGATTCGTCATGAAATGTAGCCTGGATGATGTTTTTTAATTTTTATAATTTTTTTGCACTTATTTTTGAATTTTATAACTCGGTTCGGATTCGAACGGATAGGAAGAAAATTTTTTTTCCTCTCTATTTTTCGGCCTGTCCATAACCGTTTCTTCTTTAAATGAAGCCAGGATGATGTTTTTTAATTTTTAGAATTTTTTTGCATTTATTTTTGAATTTTCTAACTCGGGTCGGGTTCGAACGGATAGGGAGGAAGTTTTTTTTCTTCTCTATTTTTCCGCCTGTCCTAACCCGTTTCGTCTTGAAATGAAGCCTGGACGATGTTTTTTAATTTTTAGAGCTTTTTCGCATTTATTTTTGAATTTTCTAACTCGGGTCGGGTCGAACGGATAGGAAGGAAATTTTTTTTCTTCTCTATTTTTCGGCCTGTCCTGACCCGTTTCGCCTTGAAATGAAGCCTGGATAATGTTTTTAAATTTTTAGAGCTTTTTCGCATTTATTTTTGAATTTTCTAACTCGGGTCGGGTTCGAACGGATAGGAAGGAAGTTTTTTTTCTTCTCTATTTTTCGGCCTGTCCTAACCCGTTTCGTCTTGAAATGAAGCCTGGAGGATGTTTTTTAATTTTTAGAGCTTTTTCGCATTTATTTTTGAATTTTCTAACTCGGGTCGGGTCGAACGGATAGGAAGGAAATTTTTTTTCTTCTCTATTTTTCGGCCTGTCCTGACCCGTTTCGTCTTGAAATGAAGCCTGGATAATGTTTTTAAATTTTTAGAGCTTTTTCGCATTTATTTTTGAATTTTCTAACTCGGGTCGGGTTCGAACGGATAGGAAGGAAATTTTTTTTCATCTCTATTTTTCGGCCTGTCCTGACCCGTTTCGTCTTGAAATGAAGCCTAGATGATGTTTTTTAATTTTTAGAATTTTTTTTGCATTTATTTTTGAATTTTCTAACTTGGGTCGGGTTCGAACGGATGGGAAGAAAATTTTTTTCGTTCTCAATTTTTCGGCCCGTCCATACCCGTTTCTTCTTGAAATGAAGCCTGGATGATGTTTTTTAATTTTTAGAATTTTTTTCCATTTATTTTTGAATTTTCTATCTCGTGTCGGGTTCGAACTGACAGGAAGGAAATTTTTTTTCTTCTCTATTTTTCGGTCGGTCATGACCCGTTTCTTCTTGAAATGAAGATAGGATGATGTTTTTTAATTTTTAGAATTTTTTTGCATTTATTTTTGAATTTTCTATCTCAGGTCGGGTTCGAACGGATACCAAGGAAATTTTTTTTCTTCTCTATTTTTCGGTCTGTCCATACCCGTTTCTTCTTGAAATGAAGCCAGGATGATGTTTTTTAATTTTTAGAATTTTTTTGCATTTATTTTTGAATTTTCTAACTCGGGTCGGGTTCGAACGGATAGGAAGGAACTTTTTTTTCTTCTCTATTTTTCGGCCTGTCCTTACCCGTTTCGTCTTGAAATGAAGCCTGGATGATGTTTTTTAATTTTTAGAATTTTTTTGCATTTATTTTTGAATTTTCTATTTCAGGTCGGGTTCGAACGGATAGGAAGGAAATTTTTTTTCTTCTCTATTTTTAGGCCTGCCATACCCGTTTCTTCTAGAAATGAAGCCTGGATGATGTTTTTTAATTTTTCGAATTTTTTTACATTTATATCTGAATTTTCTAACTCGGGTCAGGTTCGAACGGATAGGAAGGAAATTTTTTTTCTTCTCTATTTTTCAACCTGTCCTGACCCGTTTCGTTTTGAAATGAAGCCTAGATGATGTTTTTTAATTTTTAGAATTTTTTTGCATTTATTTTTGAATTTTCTAACTCGGGTCGGGTTCGAACGGTTGGGAAGGAAATTTTTTTCGTTCTCAATTTTTCGGCACGTCCATACCCGTTTCTTCTTGAAATGAAGCCTGGATGATGTTTTTTAATTCTTAGAATTTTTTTGCATTTATTTTTGAATTTTCTAACTTGTGTCGGGTTCGAACGGATAGGAAGGAAATTTTTTTTCTTCTCTATTTTTCGGCCTGTTCTGACCCAATTCGTCTTGAAATGTAGCCTGGATGATGTTTTTTAATTTTTAGAATTTTTTTGCATTTATTTTTGAATTTTCTAACTCGGGTCGGGTTCGAACGGATGGTAAGGAAATTTTTTTCGTTCTCAATTTTTCGGCCCTTCCATACCCGTTTCTTCTTCAAATGAAGCCTGGATGATGTTTTTTAATTTTTAGAATTTTTTTGCATTTATTTTTGAATTTTCTAACTTGTGTCGGGTTCGAACGGATAGGAAGGAAATTTTTTTTCTTCTCTATTTTTCGGCCTGTCCTGACCCGATTCGTCATGAAATGTAGCCTGGATGATGTTTTTTAATTTTTATAATTTTTTTGCACTTATTTTTGAATTTTCTAACTCGGTTCGGATTCGAACGGATAGGAAGGAAATTTTTTTTTTCTCTCTATTTTTCGGCCTGTCCATAACCGTTTCTTCTTTAAATGAAGCCAGGATGATGTTTTTTAATTTTTAGAAATTTTTTGCATTTATTTTTTAATTTTGTAACTCGGGTCGGGTTCGAACGGATAGGAAAGAAGTTTTTTTTCTTCTCTATTTTTCGGCCTGTCCTAACCCGTTTCGTCTTGAAATGAAGCCTGGACGATGTTTTTTAATTTTTAGAGCTTTTTCGCATTTATTTTTGAATTTTCTAACTCGGGTCGGGTCGAACGGATAGGAAGGAAATTTTTTTTCTTCTCTATTTTTCGGCCTGTCCTGACCCGTTTCGCCTTGAAATGAAGCCTGGATAATGTTTTTAAATTTTTAGAGCTTTTTCGCATTTATTTTTGAATTTTCTAACTCGGGTCGGGTTCGAACGGATAGGAAGGAAGTTTTTTTTCTTCTCTATTTTTCAGCCTGTCCTAACCCGTTTCGTCTTGAAATGAAGCCTGGACGATGTTTTTTAATTTTTAGAGCTTTTTCGCAATTATTTTTGAATTTTCTAACTCGGGTCGGGTCGAACGGATAGGAAGGAAATTTTTTTCTTCTCTATTTTTCGGCCTGTCCTGACCCGTTTCGCCTTGAAATGAAGCCTGGATAATCTTTTTAAATTTTTAGAGCTTTTTCGCATTTATTTTTGAATTTTCTAACTCGGGTCGGGTTCGAACGGATAGGAAGGAAATTTTTTTTCTTCTCTATTTTTCGGCCTGTCCTGACCCGTTTCGTCTTGAAATGAAGCCTAGATGATGTTTTTTAATTTTTAGAATTTTTTTTGCATTTATTTTTGAATTTTCTAACTTGGGTCGGGTTCGAACGGATGGGAAGAAAATTTTTTTCATTCTCAATTTTTCGGCCCGTCCATACCCGTTTCTTCTTGAAATGAAGCCTGGATGATGTTTTTTAATTTTTAGAATTTTTTTGCATTTATTTTTTAATTTTCTAACTCGGGTCGGGTTCGAACGGATAGGAAGGAAGTTTTTTTTCTTCTCCATTTTTCAGCCTGTCCTGACCCGTTTCGTCTTGAAATGAGGCCTAGATGATGTTTTTTAATTTTTAGAATTTTTTTGCATTTATTTTTGAATTTTCTAACTCGGGTCGGGTTCGAACGGTTGGGAAGGAAATTTTTTTCGTTCTCAATTTTTCGGCACGTCCATACCCGTTTCTTCTTGAAATGAAGCCTGGATGATGTTTTTTAATTTTTAGAATTTTTTTGCATTTATTTTTTAATTTTCTAACTCGGGTCGGGTTCGAACGGATAGGAAGGAAGTTTTTTTTCTTCTCCATTTTTCAGCCTGTCCTGACCCGTTTCGTCTTGAAATGAGGCCTAGATGATGTTTTTTAATTTTTAGAATTTTTTTGCATTTATTTTTGAATTTTCTAACTCGGGTCGGGTTCGAACGGTTGGGAAGGAAATTTTTTTCGTTCTCAATTTTTCGGCACGTCCATACCCGTTTCTTCTTGAAATGAAGCCTGGATGATGTTTTTTAATTTTTAGAATTTTTTTGCATTTATTTTTGAATTTTCTATCCCAAGTCGGGTTCGAACGGATAGGAAGGAAATTTTTTTTCTTCTCTATTTTTCGGCCTGTTCTGACCCAATTCGTCTTGAAATGTAGCCTGGATGATGTTTTTTAATTTTTAGAATTTTTTTGCATTTATTTTTGAATTTTCTAACTCGGGTCGGGTTCGAACGGATGGTAAGGAAATTTTTTTCGTTCTCAATTTTTCGGCCCTTCCATACCCGTTTCTTCTTCAAATGAAGCCTGGATGATGTTTTTTAATTTTTAGAATTTTTTTGCATTTATTTTTGAATTTTCTAACTTGTGTCGGGTTCGAACGGATAGGAAGGAAATTTTTTTTCTTCTCTATTTTTCGGCCTGTCCTGACCCGATTCGTCATGAAATGTAGCCTGGATGATGTTTTTTAATTTTTATAATTTTTTTGCACTTATTTTTGAATTTTCTAACTCGGTTCGGATTCGAACGGATAGGAAGGAAATTTTTTTTTTCTCTCTATTTTTCGGCCTGTCCATAACCGTTTCTTCTTTAAATGAAGCCAGGATGATGTTTTTTAATTTTTAGAAATTTTTTGCATTTATTTTTTAATTTTCTAACTCGGGTCGGGTTCGAACGGATAGGAAAGAAGTTTTTTTTCTTCTCTATTTTTCGGCCTGTCCTAACCCGTTTCGTCTTGAAATGAAGCCTGGACGATGTTTTTTAATTTTTAGAGCTTTTTCGCATTTATTTTTGAATTTTCTAACTCGGGTCGGGTCGAACGGATAGGAAGGAAATTTTTTTTCTTCTCTATTTTTCGGCCTGTCCTGACCCGTTTCGCCTTGAAATGAAGCCTGGATAATGTTTTTAAATTTTTAGAGCTTTTTCGCATTTATTTTTGAATTTTCTAACTCGGGTCGGGTTCGAACGGATAGGAAGGAAGTTTTTTTTCTTCTCTATTTTTCAGCCTGTCCTAACCCGTTTCGTCTTGAAATGAAGCCTGGACGATGTTTTTTAATTTTTAGAGCTTTTTCGCAATTATTTTTGAATTTTCTAACTCGGGTCGGGTCGAACGGATAGGAAGGAAATTTTTTTCTTCTCTATTTTTCGGCCTGTCCTGACCCGTTTCGCCTTGAAATGAAGCCTGGATAATCTTTTTAAATTTTTAGAGCTTTTTCGCATTTATTTTTGAATTTTCTAACTCGGGTCGGGTTCGAACGGATAGGAAGGAAATTTTTTTTCTTCTCTATTTTTCGGCCTGTCCTGACCCGTTTCGTCTTGAAATGAAGCCTAGATGATGTTTTTTAATTTTTAGAATTTTTTTTGCATTTATTTTTGAATTTTCTAACTTGGGTCGGGTTCGAACGGATGGGAAGAAAATTTTTTTCATTCTCAATTTTTCGGCCCGTCCATACCTGTTTCTTCTTGAAATGAAGCCTGGATGATGTTTTTTAATTTTTAGAATTTTTTTGCATTTATTTTTTAATTTTCTAACTCGGGTCGGGTTCGAACGGATAGGAAGGAAGTTTTTTTTCTTCTCCATTTTTCAGCCTGTCCTGACCCGTTTCGTCTTGAAATGAGGCCTAGATGATGTTTTTTAATTTTTAGAATTTTTTTGCATTTATTTTTGAATTTTCTAACTCGGGTCGGGTTCGAACGGTTGGGAAGGAAATTTTTTTCGTTCTCAATTTTTCGGCACGTCCATACCCGTTTCTTCTTGAAATGAAGCCTGGATGATGTTTTTTAATTTTTAGAATTTTTTTGCATTTATTTTTTAATTTTCTAACTCGGGTCGGGTTCGAACGGATAGGAAGGAAGTTTTTTTTCTTCTCCATTTTTCAGCCTGTCCTGACCCGTTTCGTCTTGAAATGAGGCCTAGATGATGTTTTTTAATTTTTAGAATTTTTTTGCATTTATTTTTGAATTTTCTAACTCGGGTCGGGTTCGAACGGTTGGGAAGGAAATTTTTTTCGTTCTCAATTTTTCGGCACGTCCATACCCGTTTCTTCTTGAAATGAAGCCTGGATGATGTTTTTTAATTTTTAGAATTTTTTTGCATTTATTTTTGAATTTTCTATCCCAAGTCGGGTTCGAACGGATAGGAAGGAAATTTTTTTTCTTCTCTATTTTTAGGCCTGCCATACCCGTTTCTTCTAGAAATGAAGCCTGGATGATGTTTTTTAATTTTTCGAATTTTTTTACATTTATATCTGAATTTTCTAACTCGGGTCGGGTTCGAACGGATAGGAAGGAAATTTTTTTTCTTCTCTATTTTTCAGCCTGTCCAGACCCGTTTCGTCTTGAAATGAGGCCTAGATGATGTTTTTTAATTTTTAGAATTTTTTTGCATTTATTTTTGAATTTTCTAACTCGTGTCGGGTTCGAACGGTTGGGAAGGAAATTTTTTTCGTTCTCAATTTTTCGGCACGTCCATACCCGTTTCTTCTTGAAATGAAGCCTGGATGATGTTTTTTAATTTTTAGAATTTTTTTGCGTTTATTTTTGAATTTTCTAACTTGTGTCGGGTTCGAACGGATAGGAAGGAAATTTTTTTTTTCTCTATTTTTCGGCCTGTTCTGACCCAATTCGTCTTGAAATGTAGCCTGGATGATGTTTTTTAATTTTTAGAATTTTTTTGCATTTATTTTTGTATTTTCTAACTCGGGTCGGGTTCGAACGGATGGGAAGGAAATTTTTTTCGTTCTCAATTTTTCGGCCCGTCCATACCCGTTTCTTCTTGAAATGAAGCCTGGATGATGTTTTTTAATTTTTACAATTTTTTTGCATTTATTTTTGAATTTTCTATCTCGGGTCGGGTTCGAACGGATACCAAGGAAATTTTTTTTCTTCTCTATTTTTCGGCCTGTCCTGACCCGTTTCGCCTTGAAATGAAGCCTGGATAATGTTTTTAAATTTTTAGAGCTTTTTCGCATTTATTTTTGAATTTTCTAACTCGGGTCGGGTCGAACGGATAGGAAGGAAGTTTTTTTTCTTCTCTATTTTTCAGCCTGTCCTGACCCGTTTCGTCTTGAAATGAGGCCTAGATGATGTTTTTTAATTTTTAGAATTTTTTTGCATTTATTTTTGAATTTTCTAACTCGGGTCGGGTTCGAACGGTTGGGAAGGAAATTTTTTTCGTTCTCAATTTTTCGGCACGTCCATACCCGTTTCCTCTTCAAATGAAGCCTGGATGATGTTTTTTAATTTTTAGAATTTTTTTGCATTTATTTTTGAATTTTCTAACTTGTGTCGGGTTCGAACGGATAGGAAGGAAATTTTTTTTCTTCTCTATTTTTCGGCCTGTTCTGACCCAATTCGTCTTGAAATGTAGCCTGGATGATGTTTTTTAATTTTTAGAATTTTTTTGCATTTATTTTTGAATTTTCTAACTCGGGTCGGGTTCGAACGGTTGGGAAGGAAATTTTTTTCGTTCTCAATTTTTCGGCACGTCCATACCCGTTTCTTCTTGAAATCAAGCCTGGATGATGTTTTTTAATTTTTAGAATTTTTTTGCATTTATTTTTGAATTTTCTATCCCAAGTCGGGTTCGAACGGATAGGAAGGAAATTTTTTTTCTTCTCTATTTTTCGGCCTGTTCTGACCCAATTCGTCTTGAAATGTAGCCTGGATGATGTTTTTTAATTTTTAGAATTTTTTTGCATTTATTTTTGAATTTTCTAACTCGGGTCGGGTTCGAACGGATGGTAAGGAAATTTTTTTCGTTCTCAATTTTTCGGCCCTTCCATACCCGTTTCTTCTTCAAATGAAGCCTGGATGATGTTTTTTAATTTTTAGAATTTTTTTGCATTTATTTTTGAATTTTCTAACTTGTGTCGGGTTCGAACGGATAGGAAGGAAATTTTTTTTCTTCTCTATTTTTCGGCCTGTCCTGACCCGATTCGTCATGAAATGTAGCCTGGATGATGTTTTTTAATTTTTATAATTTTTTTGCACTTATTTTTGAATTTTCTAACTCGGTTCGGATTCGAACGGATAGGAAGGAAATTTTTTTTTTCTCTCTATTTTTCGGCCTGTCCATAACCGTTTCTTCTTTAAATGAAGCCAGGATGATGTTTTTTAATTTTTAGAAATTTTTTGCATTTATTTTTTAATTTTCTAACTCGGGTCGGGTTCGAACGGATAGGAAAGAAGTTTTTTTTCTTCTCTATTTTTCGGCCTGTCCTAACCCGTTTCGTCTTGAAATGAAGCCTGGACGATGTTTTTTAATTTTTAGAGCTTTTTCGCATTTATTTTTGAATTTTCTAACTCGGGTCGGGTCGAACGGATAGGAAGGAAATTTTTTTTCTTCTCTATTTTTCGGCCTGTCCTGACCCGTTTCGCCTTGAAATGAAGCCTGGATAATGTTTTTAAATTTTTAGAGCTTTTTCGCATTTATTTTTGAATTTTCTAACTCGGGTCGGGTTCGAACGGATAGGAAGGAAGTTTTTTTTCTTCTCTATTTTTCAGCCTGTCCTAACCCGTTTCGTCTTGAAATGAAGCCTGGACGATGTTTTTTAATTTTTAGAGCTTTTTCGCAATTATTTTTGAATTTTCTAACTCGGGTCGGGTCGAACGGATAGGAAGGAAATTTTTTTCTTCTCTATTTTTCGGCCTGTCCTGACCCGTTTCGCCTTGAAATGAAGCCTGGATAATCTTTTTAAATTTTTAGAGCTTTTTCGCATTTATTTTTGAATTTTCTAACTCGGGTCGGGTTCGAACGGATAGGAAGGAAATTTTTTTTCTTCTCTATTTTTCGGTCTGTCCTGACCCGTTTCGTCTTGAAATGAAGCCTAGATGATGTTTTTTAATTTTTAGAATTTTTTTTGCATTTATTTTTGAATTTTCTAACTTGGGTCGGGTTCGAACGGATGGGAAGAAAATTTTTTTCATTCTCAATTTTTCGGCCCGTCCATACCTGTTTCTTCTTGAAATGAAGCCTGGATGATGTTTTTTAATTTTTAGAATTTTTTTGCATTTATTTTTTAATTTTCTAACTCGGGTCGGGTTCGAACGGATAGGAAGGAAGTTTTTTTTCTTCTCCATTTTTCAGCCTGTCCTGACCCGTTTCGTCTTGAAATGAGGCCTAGATGATGTTTTTTAATTTTTAGAATTTTTTTGCATTTATTTTTGAATTTTCTAACTCGGGTCGGGTTCGAACGGTTGGGAAGGAAATTTTTTTCGTTCTCAATTTTTCGGCACGTCCATACCCGTTTCTTCTTGAAATGAAGCCTGGATGATGTTTTTTAATTTTTAGAATTTTTTTGCATTTATTTTTTAATTTTCTAACTCGGGTCGGGTTCGAACGGATAGGAAGGAAGTTTTTTTTCTTCTCCATTTTTCAGCCTGTCCTGACCCGTTTCGTCTTGAAATGAGGCCTAGATGATGTTTTTTAATTTTTAGAATTTTTTTGCATTTATTTTTGAATTTTCTAACTCGGGTCGGGTTCGAACGGTTGGGAAGGAAATTTTTTTCGTTCTCAATTTTTCGGCACGTCCATACCCGTTTCTTCTTGAAATGAAGCCTGGATGATGTTTTTTAATTTTTAGAATTTTTTTGCATTTATTTTTGAATTTTCTATCCCAAGTCGGGTTCGAACGGATAGGAAGGAAATTTTTTTTCTTCTCTATTTTTAGGCCTGCCATACCCGTTTCTTCTAGAAATGAAGCCTGGATGATGTTTTTTAATTTTTCGAATTTTTTTACATTTATATCTGAATTTTCTAACTCGGGTCGGGTTCGAACGGATAGGAAGGAAATTTTTTTTCTTCTCTATTTTTCAGCCTGTCCAGACCCGTTTCGTCTTGAAATGAGGCCTAGATGATGTTTTTTAATTTTTAGAATTTTTTTGCATTTATTTTTGAATTTTCTAACTCGTGTCGGGTTCGAACGGTTGGGAAGGAAATTTTTTTCGTTCTCAATTTTTCGGCACGTCCATACCCGTTTCTTCTTGAAATGAAGCCTGGATGATGTTTTTTAATTTTTAGAATTTTTTTGCGTTTATTTTTGAATTTTCTAACTTGTGTCGGGTTCGAACGGATAGGAAGGAAATTTTTTTTTTTCTCTATTTTTCGGCCTGTTCTGACCCAATTCGTCTTGAAATGTAGCCTGGATGATGTTTTTTAATTTTTAGAATTTTTTTGCATTTATTTTTGTATTTTCTAACTCGGGTCGGGTTCGAACGGATGGGAAGGAAATTTTTTTCGTTCTCAATTTTTCGGCCCGTCCATACCCGTTTCTTCTTGAAATGAAGCCTGGATGATGTTTTTTAATTTTTACAATTTTTTTGCATTTATTTTTGAATTTTCTATCTCGGGTCGGGTTCGAACGGATACCAAGGAAATTTTTTTTCTTCTCTATTTTTCGGCCTGTCCTGACCCGTTTCGCCTTGAAATGAAGCCTGGATAATGTTTTTAAATTTTTAGAGCTTTTTCGCATTTATTTTTGAATTTTCTAACTCGGGTCGGGTCGAACGGATAGGAAGGAAGTTTTTTTTCTTCTCTATTTTTCAGCCTGTCCTGACCCGTTTCGTCTTGAAATGAGGCCTAGATGATGTTTTTTAATTTTTAGAATTTTTTTGCATTTATTTTTGAATTTTCTAACTCGGGTCGGGTTCGAACGGTTGGGAAGGAAATTTTTTTCGTTCTCAATTTTTCGGCACGTCCATACCCGTTTCCTCTTCAAATGAAGCCTGGATGATGTTTTTTAATTTTTAGAATTTTTTTGCATTTATTTTTGAATTTTCTAACTTGTGTCGGGTTCGAACGGATAGGAAGGAAATTTTTTTTCTTCTCTATTTTTCGGCCTGTTCTGACCCAATTCGTCTTGAAATGTAGCCTGGATGATGTTTTTTAATTTTTAGAATTTTTTTGCATTTATTTTTGAATTTTCTAACTCGGGTCGGGTTCGAACGGTTGGGAAGGAAATTTTTTTCGTTCTCAATTTTTCGGCACGTCCATACCCGTTTCTTCTTGAAATCAAGCCTGGATGATGTTTTTTAATTTTTAGAATTTTTTTGCATGTATTTTTGAATTTTCTAACTTGTGTCGGGTTCGAACGGATAGGAAGGAAATTTTTTTTCTTCTCTATTTTTCGGCCTGTTCTGACCCAATTCGTCTTGAAATGTAGCCTGGATGATGTTTTTTAATTTTTAGAATTTTTTTGCATTTATTTTTGAATTTTCTAACTCGGGTCGGGTTCGAACGGATGGGAAGGAAATTTTTTTCGTTCTCAATTTTTCGGCCCGTCCATACCCGTTTCTTCTTGAAATGAAGCCTGGATGATGTTTTTTAATTTTTAGAATTTTTTTGCATTTATTTTTGAATTTTCTAACTTGTGTCGGGTTCGAACGGATAGAAGGAAATTTTTTTTCTTCTCTATTTTTCGGCCTGTCCTGACCCGTTTCGTCTTGAAATGAAGCCTAGATGACGTTTTTTAATTTTTAGAATTTTTTTTGCATTTATTTTTGAATTTTCTAACTTGGGTCGGGTTCGAACGGATGGGAAGAAAATTTTTTTCGTTCTCAATTTTTCGGCCAGTCCATACCCGTTTTTTCTTGAAACGAAGCCTGGATGATGTTTTTTAATTTTTAGAATTTTTTGCATTTATTTTTGAATTTTCTATCTCGTGTCGGGTTCGAACTGACAGGAAGGAAATTTTTTTTCTTCTCTATTTTTCGGTCTGTCCTGACCCGTTTCTTCTTGAAATGAAGATAGGATGATGTTTTTTAATTTTTAGAATTTTTTTGCATTTATTTTTTAATTTTCTATCCCGGGTCGGGTTCGAACGGATACCAAGGAAATTTTTTTTCTCCTCTATTTTTCGGCCTGTCCATACCCGTTTCTTCTTGAAATGAAGCCAGGATGATGTTTTTTAATTTTTAGAATTTTTTGCATTTATTTTTGAATTTTGTAACTCGGGTCGGGTTCGAACGGATAGGAAGGAAGTTTTTTTTTCTTCTCTATTTTTCGGCCTGTCCTGACCCGTTTCGTCTTGAAATGAAGCCTGGATGATGTTTTTTAATTTTTAGAATTTTTTGCATTTATTTTTGAATTTTCTATCTCAGGTCGGGTTCGAACGGATAGGAAGGAAATTTTTTTTCTTCTCTATTTTTAGGCCTGCCATACCCGTTTCTTCAAGAAATGAAGCCTGGATGATGTTTTTTAATTTTTCGAATTTTTTTACATTTATATCTGAATTTTCTAACTCGGGTCGGGTTCGAACGGATAGGAAGGAAATTTTTTTTCTTCTCTATTTTTCAGCCTGTTCTGACCCGTTTCGTCTTGAAATGAAGCCTAGATTATGTTTTTTAATTTTTAGAATTTTTTTGCATTTATTTTTGAATTTTCTAACTCGGGTCGGGTTCGAACGGATAGGAAGGAAATTTTTTTTCTTCTCTATTTTTCGGCCTGTCCTGACCCGTTTCGTCTTGAAATGAAGCCTAGATGATGTTTTTTAATTTTTAGAATTTTTTTTGCATTTATTTTTGAATTTTCTAACTTGGGTCGGGTTCGAACGGATGGGAAGAAAATTTTTTTCGTTCTCAATTTTTCGGCCCGTCCATACCCGTTTCTTCTTGAAATGAAGCCTGGATGATGTTTTTTAATTTTTAGAATTTTTTTGCATTTATTTTTGAATTTTCTATCTCGTGTCGGGTTCGAACTGACAGGAAGGAAATTTTTTTTCTTCTCTATTTTTCGGTCTGTCCTGACCCGTTTCTTCTTGAAATGAAGATAGGATGATGTTTTTTAAATTTTAGAATTTTTTTGCATTTATTTTTGAATTTTCTATCTCGGGTCGGGTTCGAACGGATACCAAGGAAATTTTTTTTCTTCTCTATTTTTCGGCCTGTCCATACCCGTTTCTTCTTGAAATGAAGCCAGGATGATGTTTTTTAATTTTTAGAATTTTTTTGCATTTATTTTTGAATTTTCTAACTCGGGTCGGGTTCGAACGGATAGGAAGGAAGTTTTTTTTCTTCTCTATTTTTCGGCCTGTCCTGACCCGTTTCGTCTTGAAATGAAGCCTGGATGATGTTTTTTAATTTTTAGAATTTTTTTGCATTTATTTTTGAATTTTCTATCTCAGGTCGGGTTCGAACGGATAGGAAGGAAATTTTTTTTCTTCTCTATTTTTAGGCCTGTCATACCCGTTTCTTCTAGAAATGAAGCCTGGATGATGTTTTTTAATTTTTCGAATTTTTTTACATTTATATCTGAATTTTCTAACTCGGGTCGGGTTCGAACGGATAGGAAGGAAATTTTTTTTCTTCTCTATTTTTCAGCCTGTCCTGACCCGTTTCGTTTTGAAATGAAGCCTAGATGATGTTTTTTAATTTTTAGAATTTTTTTGCATTTATTTTTGAATTTTCTAACTCGGGTCGGGTTCGAACGGTTGGGAAGGAAATTTTTTTCGTTCTCAATTTTTCGGCACGTCCATACCCGTTTCTTCTTGAAATGAAGCCTGGATGATGTTTTTTAATTTTTAGAATTTTTTTGCATTTATTTTTGAATTTTCTAACTTGTGTCGGGTTCGAACGGATAGGAAGGAAATTTTTTTTCCTCTCTATTTTTCGGTCTTTTCTGACCCAATTCGTCTTGAAATGTAGCCTGGATGATGTTTTTTAATTTTTAGAATTTTTTTGCATTTATTTTTGAATTTTCTAACTCGGGTCGGGTTCGAACGGATGGGAAGGAAATTTTTTTCGTTCTCATTTTTTCGGCCCGTCCATACCCGTTTCTTCTTGAAATGAAGCCTGGATGATGTTTTTTAATTTTTAGAATTTTTTTACATTTATTTTTGAATTTTCTAACTTGTGTCGGGTTCGAACGGATAGGAAGGAAATTTTTTTTCTTCTCTATTTTTCGGCCTGTTCTGACCCAATTCGTCTTGAAATGTAGCCTGGATGATGTTTTTTAATTTTTAGAATTTTTTTGCATTTATTTTTGAATTTTCTAACTCGGGTCGGGTTCGAACGGATGGGTAGGAAATTTTTTTCGTTCTCAATTTTTCGGCCCGTCCATACCCGTTTCTTCTTGAAATGAAGCCTGGATGATGTTTTTTAATTTTTAGAATTTTTTTGCATTTATTTTTGAATTTTCTAACTTGTGTCGGGTTCGAACGGATAGGAAGGAAATTTTTTTTCTTCTCTATTTTTCGGCCTGTCCTGACCCGATTCGTCATGAAATGTAGCCTGGATGATGTTTTTTAATTTTTATAATTTTTTTGCACTTATTTTTGAATTTTATAACTCGGTTCGGATTCGAACGGATAGGAAGAAAATTTTTTTTCCTCTCTATTTTTCGGCCTGTCCATAACCGTTTCTTCTTTAAATGAAGCCAGGATGATGTTTTTTAATTTTTAGAATTTTTTTGCATTTATTTTTGAATTTTCTAACTCGGGTCGGGTTCGAACGGATAGGGAGGAAGTTTTTTTTCTTCTCTATTTTTCCGCCTGTCCTAACCCGTTTCGTCTTGAAATGAAGCCTGGACGATGTTTTTTAATTTTTAGAGCTTTTTCGCATTTATTTTTGAATTTTCTAACTCGGGTCGGGTCGAACGGATAGGAAGGAAATTTTTTTTCTTCTCTATTTTTCGGCCTGTCCTGACCCGTTTCGCCTTGAAATGAAGCCTGGATAATGTTTTTAAATTTTTAGAGCTTTTTCGCATTTATTTTTGAATTTTCTAACTCGGGTCGGGTTCGAACGGATAGGAAGGAAGTTTTTTTTCTTCTCTATTTTTCGGCCTGTCCTAACCCGTTTCGTCTTGAAATGAAGCCTGGACGATGTTTTTTAATTTTTAGAGCTTTTTCGCATTTATTTTTGAATTTTCTAACTCGGGTCGGGTCGAACGGATAGGAAGGAAATTTTTTTTCTTCTCTATTTTTCGGCCTGTCCTGACCCGTTTCGTCTTGAAATGAAGCCTGGATAATGTTTTTAAATTTTTAGAGCTTTTTCGCATTTATTTTTGAATTTTCTAACTCGGGTCGGGTTCGAACGGATAGGAAGGAAATTTTTTTTCTTCTCTATTTTTCGGCCTGTCCTGACCCGTTTCGTCTTGAAATGAAGCCTAGATGATGTTTTTTAATTTTTAGAATTTTTTTTGCATTTATTTTTGAATTTTCTAACTTGGGTCGGGTTCGAACGGATGGGAAGAAAATTTTTTTCGTTCTCAATTTTTCGGCCCGTCCATACCCGTTTCTTCTTGAAATGAAGCCTGGATGATGTTTTTTAATTTTTAGAATTTTTTTGCATTTATTTTTGAATTTTCTATCTCGTGTCGGGTTCGAACTGACAGGAAGGAAATTTTTTTTCTTCTCTATTTTTCGGTCGGTCATGACCCGTTTCTTCTTGAAATGAAGATAGGATGATGTTTTTTAATTTTTAGAATTTTTTTGCATTTATTTTTGAATTTTCTATCTCAGGTCGGGTTCGAACGGATACCAAGGAAATTTTTTTTCTTCTCTATTTTTCGGCCTGTCCATACCCGTTTCTTCTTGAAATGAAGCCAGGATGATGTTTTTTAATTTTTAGAATTTTTTTGCATTTATTTTTGAATTTTCTAACTCGGGTCGGGTTCGAACGGATAGGAAGGAACTTTTTTTTCTTCTCTATTTTTCGGCCTGTCCTTACCCGTTTCGTCTTGAAATGAAGCCTGGATGATGTTTTTTAATTTTTAGAATTTTTTTGCATTTATTTTTGAATTTTCTATCTCAGGTCGGGTTCGAACGGATAGGAAGGAAATTTTTTTTCTTCTCTATTTTTAGGCCTGCCATACCCGTTTCTTCTAGAAATGAAGCCTGGATGATGTTTTTTAATTTTTCGAATTTTTTTACATTTATATCTGAATTTTCTAACTCGGGTCAGGTTCGAACGGATAGGAAGGAAATTTTTTTTCTTCTCTATTTTTCAACCTGTCCTGACCCGTTTCGTTTTGAAATGAAGCCTAGATGATGTTTTTTAATTTTTAGAATTTTTTTGCATTTATTTTTGAATTTTCTAACTCGGGTCGGGTTCGAACGGTTGGGAAGGAAATTTTTTTCGTTCTCAATTTTTCGGCACGTCCATACCCGTTTCTTCTTGAAATGAAGCCTGGATGATGTTTTTTAATTCTTAGAATTTTTTTGCATTTATTTTTGAATTTTCTAACTTGTGTCGGGTTCGAACGGATAGGAAGGAAATTTTTTTTCTTCTCTATTTTTCGGCCTGTTCTGACCCAATTCGTCTTGAAATGTAGCCTGGATGATGTTTTTTAATTTTTAGAATTTTTTTGCATTTATTTTTGAATTTTCTAACTCGGGTCGGGTTCGAACGGATGGTAAGGAAATTTTTTTCGTTCTCAATTTTTCGGCCCTTCCATACCCGTTTCTTCTTCAAATGAAGCCTGGATGATGTTTTTTAATTTTTAGAATTTTTTTGCATTTATTTTTGAATTTTCTAACTTGTGTCGGGTTCGAACGGATAGGAAGGAAATTTTTTTTCTTCTCTATTTTTCGGCCTGTCCTGACCCGATTCGTCATGAAATGTAGCCTGGATGATGTTTTTTAATTTTTATAATTTTTTTGCACTTCTTTTTGAATTTTCTAACTCGGTTCGGATTCGAACGGATAGGAAGGAAATTTTTTTTTTCTCTCTATTTTTCGGCCTGTCCATAACCGTTTCTTCTTTAAATGAAGCCAGGATGATGTTTTTTAATTTTTAGAAATTTTTTGCATTTATTTTTTAATTTTCTAACTCGGGTCGGGTTCGAACGGATAGGAAAGAAGTTTTTTTTCTTCTCTATTTTTCGGCCTGTCCTAACCCGTTTCGTCTTGAAATGAAGCCTGGACGATGTTTTTTAATTTTTAGAGCTTTTTCGCATTTATTTTTGAATTTTCTAACTCGGGTCGGGTCGAACGGATAGGAAGGAAATTTTTTTTCTTCTCTATTTTTCGGCCTGTCCTGACCCGTTTCGCCTTGAAATGAAGCCTGGATAATGTTTTTAAATTTTTAGAGCTTTTTCGCATTTATTTTTGAATTTTCTAACTCGGGTCGGGTTCGAACGGATAGGAAGGAAGTTTTTTTTCTTCTCTATTTTTCAGCCTGTCCTAACCCGTTTCGTCTTGAAATGAAGCCTGGACGATGTTTTTTAATTTTTAGAGCTTTTTCGCAATTATTTTTGAATTTTCTAACTCGGGTCGGGTCGAACGGATAGGAAGGAAATTTTTTTCTTCTCTATTTTTCGGCCTGTCCTGACCCGTTTCGCCTTGAAATGAAGCCTGGATAATCTTTTTAAATTTTTAGAGCTTTTTCGCATTTATTTTTGAATTTTCTAACTCGGGTCGGGTTCGAACGGATAGGAAGGAAATTTTTTTTCTTCTCTATTTTTCGGCCTGTCCTGACCCGTTTCGTCTTGAAATGAAGCCTAGATGATGTTTTTTAATTTTTAGAATTTTTTTTGCATTTATTTTTGAATTTTCTAACTTGGGTCGGGTTCGAACGGATGGGAAGAAAATTTTTTTCATTCTCAATTTTTCGGCCCGTCCATACCCGTTTCTTCTTGAAATGAAGCCTGGATGATGTTTTTTAATTTTTAGAATTTTTTTGCATTTATTTTTTAATTTTCTAACTCGGGTCGGGTTCGAACGGATAGGAAGGAAGTTTTTTTTCTTCTCCATTTTTCAGCCTGTCCTGACCCGTTTCGTCTTGAAATGAGGCCTAGATGATGTTTTTTAATTTTTAGAATTTTTTTGCATTTATTTTTGAATTTTCTAACTCGGGTCGGGTTCGAACGGTTGGGAAGGAAATTTTTTTCGTTCTCAATTTTTCGGCACGTCCATACCCGTTTCTTCTTGAAATGAAGCCTGGATGATGTTTTTTAATTTTTAGAATTTTTTTGCATTTATTTTTTAATTTTCTAACTCGGGTCGGGTTCGAACGGATAGGAAGGAAGTTTTTTTTCTTCTCCATTTTTCAGCCTGTCCTGACCCGTTTCGTCTTGAAATGAGGCCTAGATGATGTTTTTTAATTTTTAGAATTTTTTTGCATTTATTTTTGAATTTTCTAACTCGGGTCGGGTTCGAACGGTTGGGAAGGAAATTTTTTTCGTTCTCAATTTTTCGGCACGTCCATACCCGTTTCTTCTTGAAATGAAGCCTGGATGATGTTTTTTAATTTTTAGAATTTTTTTGCATTTATTTTTGAATTTTCTATCCCAAGTCGGGTTCGAACGGATAGGAAGGAAATTTTTTTTCTTCTCTATTTTTAGGCCTGCCATACCCGTTTCTTCTAGAAATGAAGCCTGGATGATGTTTTTTAATTTTTCGAATTTTTTTACATTTATATCTGAATTTTCTAACTCGGGTCGGGTTCGAACGGATAGGAAGGAAATTTTTTTTCTTCTCTATTTTTCAGCCTGTCCAGACCCGTTTCGTCTTGAAATGAGGCCTAGATGATGTTTTTTAATTTTTAGAATTTTTTTGCATTTATTTTTGAATTTTCTAACTCGTGTCGGGTTCGAACGGTTGGGAAGGAAATTTTTTTCGTTCTCAATTTTTCGGCACGTCCATACCCGTTTCTTCTTGAAATGAAGCCTGGATGATGTTTTTTAATTTTTAGAATTTTTTTGCGTTTATTTTTGAATTTTCTAACTTGTGTCGGGTTCGAACGGATAGGAAGGAAATTTTTTTTTTCTCTATTTTTCGGCCTGTTCTGACCCAATTCGTCTTGAAATGTAGCCTGGATGATGTTTTTTAATTTTTAGAATTTTTTTGCATTTATTTTTGTATTTTCTAACTCGGGTCGGGTTCGAACGGATGGGAAGGAAATTTTTTTCGTTCTCAATTTTTCGGCCCGTCCATACCCGTTTCTTCTTGAAATGAAGCCTGGATGATGTTTTTTAATTTTTACAATTTTTTTGCATTTATTTTTGAATTTTCTATCTCGGGTCGGGTTCGAACGGATACCAAGGAAATTTTTTTTCTTCTCTATTTTTCGGCCTGTCCTGACCCGTTTCGCCTTGAAATGAAGCCTGGATAATGTTTTTAAATTTTTAGAGCTTTTTCGCATTTATTTTTGAATTTTCTAACTCGGGTCGGGTCGAACGGATAGGAAGGAAGTTTTTTTTCTTCTCTATTTTTCAGCCTGTCCTGACCCGTTTCGTCTTGAAATGAGGCCTAGATGATGTTTTTTAATTTTTAGAATTTTTTTGCATTTATTTTTGAATTTTCTAACTCGGGTCGGGTTCGAACGGATGGGAAGGAAATTTTTTTCGTTCTCAATTTTTCGGCACGTCCATACCCGTTTCCTCTTCAAATGAAGCCTGGATGATGTTTTTTAATTTTTAGAATTTTTTTGCATTTATTTTTGAATTTTCTAACTTGTGTCGGGTTCGAACGGATAGGAAGGAAATTTTTTTTCTTCTCTATTTTTCGGCCTGTTCTGACCCAATTCGTCTTGAAATGTAGCCTGGATGATGTTTTTTAATTTTTAGAATTTTTTTGCATTTATTTTTGAATTTTCTAACTCGGGTCGGGTTCGAACGGTTGGGAAGGAAATTTTTTTCGTTCTCAATTTTTCGGCACGTCCATACCCGTTTCTTCTTGAAATCAAGCCTGGATGATGTTTTTTAATTTTTAGAATTTTTTTGCATGTATTTTTGAATTTTCTAACTTGTGTCGGGTTCGAACGGATAGGAAGGAAATTTTTTTTCTTCTCTATTTTTCGGCCTGTTCTGACCCAATTCGTCTTGAAATGTAGCCTGGATGATGTTTTTTAATTTTTAGAATTTTTTTGCATTTATTTTTGAATTTTCTAACTCGGGTCGGGTTCGAACGGATGGGAAGGAAATTTTTTTCGTTCTCAATTTTTCGGCCCGTCCATACCCGTTTCTTCTTGAAATGAAGCCTGGATGATGTTTTTTAATTTTTAGAATTTTTTTGCATTTATTTTTGAATTTTCTAACTTGTGTCGGGTTCGAACGGATAGGAAGGAAATTTTTTTTCTTCTCTATTTTTCGGCCTGTCCTGACCCGATTCATCATGAAATGTAGCCTGGATGATGTTTTTTAATTTTTATAATTTTTTTGCACTTATTTTTGAATTTTCTAACTCGGCTCGGATTCGAACGGATAGGAAGGAAATTTTTTTTCCTCTCTATTTTTCGGCCTGTCCATAACCGTTTCTTCTTTAAATGAAGCCAGGATGATGTTTTTTAATTTTTAGAATTTTTTTGCATTTATTTTTGAATTTTCTAACTCGGGTCGGGTTCGAACGGATAGGGAGGAAGTTTTTTTTCTTCTCTATTTTTCCGCCTGTCCTAACCCGTTTCGTCTTGAAATGAAGCCTGGACGATGTTTTTTAATTTTTAGAGCTTTTTCGCATTTATTTTTGAATTTTCTAACTCGGGTCGGGTCGAACGGATAGGAAGGAAATTTTTTTTCTTCTCTATTTTTCGGCCTGTCCTGACCCGTTTCGCCTTGAAATGAAGCCTGGATAATGTTTTTAAATTTTTAGAGCTTTTTCGCATTTATTTTTGAATTTTCTAACTCGGGTCGGGTTCGAACGGATAGGAAGGAAGTTTTTTTTCTTCTCTATTTTTCGGCCTGTCCTAACCCGTTTCGTCTTGAAATGAAGCCTGGACGATGTTTTTTAATTTTTAGAGCTTTTTCGCATTTATTTTTGAATTTTCTAACTCGGGTCGGGTCGAACGGATAGGAAGGAAATTTTTTTTCTTCTCTATTTTTCGGCCTGTCCTGACCCGTTTCGTCTTGAAATGAAGCCTGGATAATGTTTTTAAATTTTTAGAGCTTTTTCGCATTTATTTTTGAATTTTCTAACTCGGGTCGGGTTCGAACGGATAGGAAGGAAATTTTTTTTCTTCTCTATTTTTCGGCCTGTCCTGACCCGTTTCGTCTTGAAATGAAGCCTAAACGATGTTTTTTAATTTTTAGAATTTTTTTTGCATTTATTTTTGAATTTTCTAACTTGGGTCGGGTTCGAACGGATGGGAAGAAAATTTTTTTCGTTCTCAATTTTTCGGCCCGTCCATACCCGTTTCTTCTTGAAATGAAGCCTGGATGATGTTTTTTAATTTTTAGAATTTTTTTGCATTTATTTTTGAATTTTTTATCTCGTGTCGGGTTCGAACTGACAGAAAGGAAATTTTTTTTCTTCTCTATTTTTCGGTCGGTCATGACCCGTTTCTTCTTGAAATGAAGATAGGATGATGTTTTTTAATTTTTAGAATTTTTTTGCATTTATTTTTGAATTTTCTATCTCGGGTCGGGTTCGAACGGATACCAAGGAAATTTTTTTTCTTCTCTATTTTTCGGCCAGTCCATACCCGTTTCTTCTTGAAATGAAGCCAGGATGATGTTTTTTAATTTTTAGAATTTTTTTGCATTTATTTTTGAATTTTCTAACTCGGGTCGGGTTCGAACGGATAGGAAGGAACTTTTTTTTCTTCTCTATTTTTCGGCCTGTCCTTACCCGTTTCGTCTTGAAATGAAGCCTGGATGATGTTTTTTAATTTTTAGAATTTTTTTGCATTTATTTTTGAATTTTCTATCTCAGGTCGGGTTCGAACGGATAGGTAGGAAATTTTTTTTCTTCTCTATTTTTAGGCCTGCCATACCCGTTTCTTCTAGAAATGAAGCCTGGATGATGTTTTTTAATTTTTCGAATTTTTTTACATTTATATCTGAATTTTCTAACTCGGGTCCGGTTCGAACGGATAGGAAGGAAATTTTTTTTCTTCTCTATTTTTCAGCCTGTCCTGACCCGTTTCGTTTTGAAATGAAGCCTAGATGATGTTTTTTAATTTTTAGAATTTTTTTGCATTTATTTTTGAATTTTCTAACTCGGGTCGGGTTCGAACGGTTGGGAAGGAAATTTTTTTCGTTCTCATTTTTTCGGCACGTCCATACCCGTTTCTTCTTGAATTGAAGCCTGGATGATGTTTTTTAATTCTTAGAATTTTTTTGCATTTATTTTTGAATTTTCTAACTTGTGTCGGGTTCGAACGGATAGGAAGGAAATTTTTTTTCTTCTCTATTTTTCGGCCTGTTCTGACCCAATTCGTCTTGAAATGTAGCCTGGATGATGTTTTTTAATTTTTAGAATTTTTTTGCATTTATTTTTGAATTTTCTAACTCGGGTCGGGTTCGAACGGATGGGAAGGAAATTTTTTTCGTTCTCAATTTTTCGGCCCGTCCATACCCGTTTCTTCTTCAAATGAAGCCTGGATGATGTTTTTTAATTTTTAGAATTTTTTTGCATTTATTTTTGAATTTTCTAACTTGTGTCGGGTTCGAACGGATAGGAAGGAAATTTTTTTTCTTCTCTATTTTTCGGCCTGTCCTGACCCGATTCGTCATGAAATGTAGCCTGGATGATGTTTTTTAATTTTTATAATTTTTTTGCACTTATTTTTGAATTTTCTAACTCGGTTCGGATTCGAACGGATAGGAAGGAAATTTTTTTTTCTCTCTATTTTTCGGCCTGTCCATAACCGTTTCTTCTTTAAATGAAGCCAGGATGATGTTTTTTAATTTTTAGAAATTTTTTGCATTTATTTTTTAATTTTCTAACTCGGGTCGGGTTCGAACGGATAGGAAAGAAGTTTTTTTTCTTCTCTATTTTTCGGCCTGCCCTAACCCGTTTCGTCTTGAAATGAAGCCTGGACGATGTTTTTTAATTTTTAGAGCTTTTTCGCATTTATTTTTGAATTTTCTAACTCGGGTCGGGTCGAACGGATAGGAAGGAAATTTTTTTTCTTCTCTATTTTTCGGCCTGTCCTGACCCGTTTCGCCTTGAAATGAAGCCTGGATAATGTTTTTAAATTTTTAGAGCTTTTTCGCATTTATTTTTGAATTTTCTAACTCGGGTCGGGTTCGAACGGATAGGAAGGAAGTTTTTTTTCTTCTCTATTTTTCAGCCTGTCCTAACCCGTTTCGTCTTGAAATGAAGCCTGGACGATGTTTTTTAATTTTTAGAGCTTTTTCGCATTTATTTTTGAATTTTCTAACTCGGGTCGGGTCGAACGGATAGGAAGGAAATTTTTTTCTTCTCTATTTTTCGGCCTGTCCTGACCCGTTTCGCCTTGAAATGAAGCCTGGATAATGTTTTTAAATTTTTAGAGCTTTTTCGCATTTATTTTTGAATTTTCTAACTCGGGTCGGGTTCGAACGGATAGGAAGGAAATTTTTTTTCTTCTCTATTTTTCGGCCTGTCCTGACCCGTTTCGTCTTGAAATGAAGTTTAGATGATGTTTTTTAATTTTTAGAATTTTTTTTGCATTTATTTTTGAATTTTCTAACTTGGGTCGGGTTCGAACGGATGGGAAGAAAATTTTTTTCATTCTCAATTTTTCGGCCCGTCCATACCCGTTTCTTCTTGAAATGAAGCCTGGATGATGTTTTTTAATTTTTAGAATTTTTTTGCATTTATTTTTGAATTTTCTATCTCAGGTCGGGTTCGAACGGATAGGAAGGAAATTTTTTTTCTTCTCTATTTTTAGGCCTGCCATACCTGTTTCTTCTAGAAATGAAGCCTGGATGATGTTTTTTAATTTTTCGAATTTTTTTACATTTATATCTGAATTTTCTAACTCGGGTCGGGTTCGAACGGATAGGAAGGAAATTTTTTTTCTTCTCTATTTTTCAGCCTGTCCTGACCCGTTTCGTTTTGAAATGAAGCCTAGATGATGTTTTTTAATTTTTAGAATTTTTTTGCATTTATTTTTGAATTTTCTAACTCGGGTCGGGTTCGAACGGATGGGAAGGAAATTTTTTTCGTTCTCAATTTTTCGGCCCGTCCATACCCGTTTCTTCTTGAAATGAAGCCTGGATGATGTTTTTTAATTTTTAGAATTTTTTTGCATTTATTTTTGAATTTTCTAACTTGTGTCGGGTTCGAACGGAAAGGAAGGAAATTTTTTTTCTTCTCTATTTTTCGGCCTGTCCTGACCCGATTCGTCATGAAATGTAGCCTGGATGATGTTTTTTAATTTTTATAATTTTTTTGCACTTATTTTTGAATTTTCTAACTCGGTTCGGATTCGAACGGATAGGAAGGAAATTTTTTTTCCTCTCTATTTTTCGGCCTGTCCATAACCGTTTCTTCTTTAAATGAAGCCAGGATGATGTTTTTTAATTTTTAGAATTTTTTTGCATTTATTTTTGAATTTTCTAACTCGGGTCGGGTTCGAACGGATAGGGAGGAAGTTTTTTTTCTTCTCTATTTTTCCGCCTGTCCTAACCCGTTTCGTCTTGAAATGAAGCCTGGACGATGTTTTTTAATTTTTAGAGCTTTTTCGCATTTATTTTTGAATTTTCTAACTCGGGTCGGGTCGAACGGATAGGAAGGAAATTTTTTTTCTTCTCTATTTTTCGGCCTGTCCTGACCCGTTTCGCCTTGAAATGAAGCCTGGATAATGTTTTTAAATTTTTAGAGCTTTTTCGCATTTATTTTTGAATTTTCTAACTCGGGTCGGGTTCGAACGGATAGGAAGGAAGTTTTTTTTCTTCTCTATTTTTCGGCCTGTCCTAACCCGTTTCGTCTTGAAATGAAGCCTGGACGATGTTTTTTAATTTTTAGAGCTTTTTCGCATTTATTTTTGAATTTTCTAACTCGGGTCGGTTCGAACGGATAGGAAGGAAATTTTTTTTCTTCTCTATTTTTCGGCCTGTCCTGACCCGTTTCGTCTTGAAATGAAGCCTGGATAATGTTTTTAAATTTTTAGAGCTTTTTCGCATTTATTTTTGAATTTTCTAACTCGGGTCGGGTTCGAACGGATAGGAAGGAAATTTTTTTTCTTCTCTATTTTTCGGCCTGTCCTGACCCGTTTCGTCTTGAAATGAAGCCTAAACGATGTTTTTTAATTTTTAGAATTTTTTTTGCATTTATTTTTGAATTTTCTAACTTGGGTCGGGTTCGTACGGATGGGAAGAAAATTTTTTTCGTTCTCAATTTTTCGGCCCGTCCATACCCGTTTCTTCTTGAAATGAAGCCTGGATGATGTTTTTTAATTTTTAGAATTTTTTTGCATTTATTTTTGAATTTTTTATCTCGTGTCGGGTTCGAACTGACAGGAAGGAAATTTTTTTTCTTCTCTATTTTTCGGTCGGTCATGACCCGTTTCTTCTTGAAATGAAGATAGGATGATGTTTTTTAATTTTTAGAATTTTTTTGCATTTATTTTTGAATTTTCTATCTCGGGTCGGGTTCGAACGGATACCAAGGAAATTTTTTTTCTTCTCTATTTTTCGGCCTGTCCATACCCGTTTCTTCTTGAAATGAAGCCAGGATGATGTTTTTTAATTTTTAGAATTTTTTTGCATTTATTTTTGAATTTTCTAACTCGGGTCGGGTTCGAACGGATAGGAAGGAACTTTTTTTTCTTCTCTATTTTTAGGCCTGTCCTTACCCGTTTCGTCTTGAAATGAAGCCTGGATGATGTTTTTTAATTTTTAGAATTTTTTTGCATTTATTTTTGAATTTTCTATCTCAGGTCGGGTTCGAACGGATAGGTAGGAAATTTTTTTTCTTCTCTATTTTTAGGCCTGCCATACCCGTTTCTTCTAGAAATGAAGCCTGGATGATGTTTTTTAATTTTTCGAATTTTTTTACATTTATATCTGAATTTTCTAACTCGGGTCCGGTTCGAACGGATAGGAAGGAAATTTTTTTTCTTCTCTATTTTTCAGCCTGTCCTGACCCGTTTCGTTTTGAAATGAAGCCTAGATGATGTTTTTTAATTTTTAGAATTTTTTTGCATTTATTTTTGAATTTTCTAACTCGGGTCGGGTTCGAACGGTTGGGAAGGAAATTTTTTTCGTTCTCATTTTTTCGGCACGTCCATACCCGTTTCTTCTTGAAATGAAGCCTGGATGATGTTTTTTAATTCTTAGAATTTTTTTGCATTTATTTTTGAATTTTCTAACTTGTGTCGGGTTCGAACGGATAGGAAGGAAATTTTTTTTCTTCTCTATTTTTCGGCCTGTTCTGACCCAATTCGTCTTGAAATGTAGCCTGGATGATGTTTTTTAATTTTTAGAATTTTTTTGCATTTATTTTTGAATTTTCTAACTCGGGTCGGGTTCGAACGGATGGGAAGGAAATTTTTTTCGTTCTCAATTTTTCGGCCCGTCCATACCCGTTTCTTCTTCAAATGAAGCCTGGATGATGTTTTTTAATTTTTAGAATTTTTTTGCATTTATTTTTGAATTTTCTAACTTGTGTCGGGTTCGAACGGATAGGAAGGAAATTTTTTTTCTTCTCTATTTTTCGGCCTGTCCTGACCCGATTCGTCATGAAATGTAGCCTGGATGATGTTTTTTAATTTTTATAATTTTTTTGCACTTATTTTTGAATTTTCTAACTCGGTTCGGATTCGAACGGATAGGAAGGAAATTTTTTTTTCTCTCTATTTTTCGGCCTGTCCATAACCGTTTCTTCTTTAAATGAAGCCAGGATGATGTTTTTTAATTTTTAGAAATTTTTTGCATTTATTTTTTAATTTTCTAACTCGGGTCGGGTTCGAACGGATAGGAAAGAAGTTTTTTATCTTCTCTATTTTTCGGCCTGCCCTAACCCGTTTCGTCTTGAAATGAAGCCTGGACGATGTTTTTTAATTTTTAGAGCTTTTTCGCATTTATTTTTGAATTTTCTAACTCGGGTCGGGTCGAACGGATAGGAAGGAAATTTTTTTTCTTCTCTATTTTTCGGCCTGTCCTGACCCGTTTCGCCTTGAAATGAAGCCTGGATAATGTTTTTAAATTTTTAGAGCTTTTTCGCATTTATTTTTGAATTTTCTAACTCGGGTCGGGTTCGAACGGATAGGAAGGAAGTTTTTTTTCTTCTCTATTTTTCAGCCTGTCCTAACCCGTTTCGTCTTGAAATGAAGCCTGGACGATGTTTTTTAATTTTTAGAGCTTTTTCGCATTTATTTTTGAATTTTCTAACTCGGGTCGGGTCGAACGGATAGGAAGGAAATTTTTTTCTTCTCTATTTTTCGGCCTGTCCTGACCCGTTTCGCCTTGAAATGAAGCCTGGATAATGTTTTTAAATTTTTAGAGCTTTTTCGCATTTATTTTTGAATTTTCTAACTCGGGTCGGGTTCGAACGGATAGGAAGGAAATTTTTTTTCTTCTCTATTTTTCGGCCTGTCCTGACCCGTTTCGTCTTGAAATGAAGTTTAGATGATGTTTTTTAATTTTTAGAATTTTTTTTGCATTTATTTTTGAATTTTCTAACTTGGGTCGGGTTCGAACGGATGGGAAGAAAATTTTTTTCATTCTCAATTTTTCGGCCCGTCCATACCCGTTTCTTCTTGAAATGAAGCCTGGATGATGTTTTTTAATTTTTAGAATTTTTTTGCATTTATTTTTGAATTTTCTATCTCAGGTCGGGTTCGAACGGATAGGAAGGAAATTTTTTTTCTTCTCTATTTTTAGGCCTGCCATACCTGTTTCTTCTAGAAATGAAGCCTGGATGATGTTTTTTAATTTTTCGAATTTTTTTACATTTATATCTGAATTTTCTAACTCGGGTCGGGTTCGAACGGATAGGAAGGAAATTTTTTTTCTTCTCTATTTTTCAGCCTGTCCTGACCCGTTTCGTTTTGAAATGAAGCCTAGATGATGTTGTTTAATTTTTAGAATTTTTTTGCATTTATTTTTGAATTTTCTAACTCGGGTCGGGTTCGAACGGATGGGAAGGAAATTTTTTTCGTTCTCAATTTTTCGGCCCGTCCATACCCGTTTCTTCTTGAAATGAAGCCTGGATGATGTTTTTTAATTTTTAGAATTTTTTTGCATTTATTTTTGAATTTTCTAACTTGTGTCGGGTTCGAACGGATAGGAAGGAAATTTTTTTTCTTCTCTATTTTTCGGCCTGTCCTGACCCGATTCGTCATGAAATGTAGCCTGGATGATGTTTTTTAATTTTTATAATTTTTTTGCACTTATTTTTGAATTTTCTAACTCGGTTCGGATTCGAACGGATAGGAAGGAAATTTTTTTTTCTCTCTATTTTTCGGCCTGTCCATAACCGTTTCTTCTTTAAATGAAGCCAGGATGATGTTTTTTAATTTTTAGAAATTTTTTGCATTTATTTTTTAATTTTCTAACTCGGGTCGGGTTCGAACGGATAGGAAAGAAGTTTTTTATCTTCTCTATTTTTCGGCCTGCCCTAACCCGTTTCGTCTTGAAATGAAGCCTGGACGATGTTTTTTAATTTTTAGAGCTTTTTCGCATTTATTTTTGAATTTTCTAACTCGGGTCGGGTCGAACGGATAGGAAGGAAATTTTTTTTCTTCTCTATTTTTCGGCCTGTCCTGACCCGTTTCGCCTTGAAATGAAGCCTGGATAATGTTTTTAAATTTTTAGAGCTTTTTCGCATTTATTTTTGAATTTTCTAACTCGGGTCGGGTTCGAACGGATAGGAAGGAAGTTTTTTTTCTTCTCTATTTTTCAGCCTGTCCTAACCCGTTTCGTCTTGAAATGAAGCCTGGACGATGTTTTTTAATTTTTAGAGCTTTTTCGCATTTATTTTTGAATTTTCTAACTCGGGTCGGGTCGAACGGATAGGAAGGAAATTTTTTTCTTCTCTATTTTTCGGCCTGTCCTGACCCGTTTCGCCTTGAAATGAAGCCTGGATAATGTTTTTAAATTTTTAGAGCTTTTTCGCATTTATTTTTGAATTTTCTAACTCGGGTCGGGTTCGAACGGATAGGAAGGAAATTTTTTTTCTTCTCTATTTTTCGGCCTGTCCTGACCCGTTTCGTCTTGAAATGAAGTTTAGATGATGTTTTTTAATTTTTAGAATTTTTTTTGCATTTATTTTTGAATTTTCTAACTTGGGTCGGGTTCGAACGGATGGGAAGAAAATTTTTTTCATTCTCAATTTTTCGGCCCGTCCATACCCGTTTCTTCTTGAAATGAAGCCTGGATGATGTTTTTTAATTTTTAGAATTTTTTTGCATTTATTTTTGAATTTTCTATCTCAGGTCGGGTTCGAACGGATAGGAAGGAAATTTTTTTTCTTCTCTATTTTTAGGCCTGCCATACCTGTTTCTTCTAGAAATGAAGCCTGGATGATGTTTTTTAATTTTTCGAATTTTTTTACATTTATATCTGAATTTTCTAACTCGGGTCGGGTTCGAACGGATAGGAAGGAAATTTTTTTTCTTCTCTATTTTTCAGCCTGTCCTGACCCGTTTCGTTTTGAAATGAAGCCTAGATGATGTTTTTTAATTTTTAGAATTTTTTTGCATTTATTTTTGAATTTTCTAACTCGGGTCGGGTTCGAACGGATGGGAAGGAAATTTTTTTCGTTCTCAATTTTTCGGCCCGTCCATACCCGTTTCTTCTTGAAATGAAGCCTGGATGATGTTTTTTAATTTTTAGAATTTTTTTGCATTTATTTTTGAATTTTCTAACTTGTGTCGGGTTCGAACGGATAGGAAGGAAATTTTTTTTCTTCTCTATTTTTCGGCCTGTCCTGACCCGATTCGTCATGAAATGTAGCCTGGATGATGTTTTTTAATTTTTATAATTTTTTTGCACTTATTTTTGAATTTTCTAACTCGGTTCGGATTCGAACGGATAGGAAGGAAATTTTTTTTCCTCTCTATTTTTCGGCCTGTCCATAACCGTTTCTTCTTTAAATGAAGCCAGGATGATGTTTTTTAATTTTTAGAATTTTTTTGCATTTATTTTTGAATTTTCTAACTCGGGTCGGGTTCGAACGGATAGGGAGGAAGTTTTTTTTCTTCTCTATTTTTCCGCCTGTCCTAACCCGTTTCGTCTTGAAATGAAGCCTGGACGATGTTTTTTAATTTTTAGAGCTTTTTCGCATTTATTTTTGAATTTTCTAACTCGGGTCGGGTCGAACGGATAGGAAGGAAATTTTTTTTCTTCTCTATTTTTCGGCCTGTCCTGACCCGTTTCGCCTTGAAATGAAGCCTGGATAATGTTTTTAAATTTTTAGAGCTTTTTCACATTTATTTTTGAATTTTCTAACTCGGGTCGGGTTCGAACGGATAGGAAGGAAGTTTTTTTTCTTCTCTATTTTTCGGCCTGTCCTAACCCGTTTCGTCTTGAAATGAAGCCTGGACGATGTTTTTTAATTTTTAGAGCTTTTTCGCATTTATTTTTGAATTTTCTAACTCGGGTCGGGTCGAACGGATAGGAAGGAAATTTTTTTTCTTCTCTATTTTTCGGCCTGTCCTGACCCGTTTCGTCTTGAAATGAAGCCTGGATAATGTTTTTAAATTTTTAGAGCTTTTTCGCATTTATTTTTGAATTTTCTAACTCGGGTCGGGTTCGAACGGATAGGAAGGAAATTTTTTTTCTTCCCTATTTTTCGGCCTGTCCTGACCCGTTTCGTCTTGAAATGAAGCCTAAACGATGTTTTTTAATTTTTAGAATTTTTTTTGCATTTATTTTTGAATTTTCTAACTTGGGTCGGGTTCGAACGGATGGGAAGAAAATTTTTTTCGTTCTCAATTTTTCGGCCCGTCCATACCCGTTTCTTCTTGAAATGAAGCCTGGATGATGTTTTTTAATTTTTAGAATTTTTTTGCATTTATTTTTGAATTTTTTATCTCGTGTCGGGTTCGAACTGACAGGAAGGAAATTTTTTTTCTTCTCTATTTTTCGGTCGGTCATGACCCGTTTCTTCTTGAAATGAAGATAGGATGATGTTTTTTAATTTTTAGAATTTTTTTGCATTTATTTTTGAATTTTCTATCTCGGGTCGGGTTCGAACGGATACCAAGGAAATTTTTTTTCTTCTCTATTTTTCGGCCTGTCCATACCCGTTTCTTCTTGAAATGAAGCCAGGATGATGTTTTTTAATTTTTAGAATTTTTTTGCATTTATTTTTGAATTTTCTAACTCGGGTCGGGTTCGAACGGATAGGAAGGAACTTTTTTTTCTTCTCTATTTTTCGGCCTGTCCTTCCCCGTTTCGTCTTGAAATGAAGCCTGGATGATGTTTTTTAATTTTTAGAATTTTTTTGCATTTATTTTTGAATTTTCTATCTCAGGTCGGGTTCGAACGGATAGTTAGGAAATTTTTTTTCTTCTCTATTTTTAGGCCTGCCATACCCGTTTCTTCTAGAAATGAAGCCTGGATGATGTTTTTTAATTTTTCGAATTTTTTTACATTTATATCTGAATTTTCTAACTCGGGTCCGGTTCGAACGGATAGGAAGGAAATTTTTTTTCTTCTCTATTTTTCAGCCTGTCCTGACCCGTTTCGTTTTGAAATGAAGCCTAGATGATGTTTTTTAATTTTTAGAATTTTTTTGCATTTATTTTTGAATTTTCTAACTCGGGTCGGGTTCGAACGGTTGGGAAGGAAATTTTTTTCGTTCTCATTTTTTCGGCACGTCCATACCCGTTTCTTCTTGAAATGAAGCCTGGATGATGTTTTTTAATTCTTAGAATTTTTTTGCATTTATTTTTGAATTTTCTAACTTGTGTCGGGTTCGAACGGATAGGAAGGAAATTTTTTTTCTTCTCTATTTTTCGGCCTGTTCTGACCCAATTCGTCTTGAAATGTAGCCTGGATGATGTTTTTTAATTTTTAGAATTTTTTTGCATTTATTTTTGAATTTTCTAACTCGGGTCGGGTTCGAACGGATGGGAAGGAAATTTTTTTCGTTCTCAATTTTTCGGCCCGTCCATACCCGTTTCTTCTTCAAATGAAGCCTGGATGATGTTTTTTAATTTTTAGAATTTTTTTGCATTTATTTTTGAATTTTCTAACTTGTGTCGGGTTCGAACGGATAGGAAGGAAATTTTTTTTCTTCTCTATTTTTCGGCCTGTCCTGACCCGATTCGTCATGAAATGTAGCCTGGATGATGTTTTTTAATTTTTATAATTTTTTTGCACTTATTTTTGAATTTTCTAACTCGGTTCGGATTCGAACGGATAGGAAGGAAATTTTTTTTTCTCTCTATTTTTCGGCCTGTCCATAACCGTTTCTTCTTTAAATGAAGCCAGGATGATGTTTTTTAATTTTTAGAAATTTTTTGCATTTATTTTTTAATTTTCTAACTCGGGTCGGGTTCGAACGGATAGGAAAGAAGTTTTTTATCTTCTCTATTTTTCGGCCTGCCCTAACCCGTTTCGTCTTGAAATGAAGCCTGGACGATGTTTTTTAATTTTTAGAGCTTTTTCGCATTTATTTTTGAATTTTCTAACTCGGGTCGGGTCGAACGGATAGGAAGGAAATTTTTTTTCTTCTCTATTTTTCGGCCTGTCCTGACCCGTTTCGCCTTGAAATGAAGCCTGGATAATGTTTTTAAATTTTTAGAGCTTTTTCGCATTTATTTTTGAATTTTCTAACTCGGGTCGGATTCGAACGGATAGGAAGGAAGTTTTTTTTCTTCTCTATTTTTCAGCCTGTCCTAACCCGTTTCGTCTTGAAATGAAGCCTGGACGATGTTTTTTAATTTTTAGAGCTTTTTCGCATTTATTTTTGAATTTTCTAACTCGGGTCGGGTCGAACGGATAGGAAGGAAATTTTTTTCTTCTCTATTTTTCGGCCTGTCCTGACCCGTTTCGCCTTGAAATGAAGCCTGGATAATGTTTTTAAATTTTTAGAGCTTTTTCGCATTTATTTTTGAATTTTCTAACTCGGGTCGGGTTCGAACGGATAGGAAGGAAATTTTTTTTCTTCTCTATTTTTCGGCCTGTCCTGACCCGTTTCGTCTTGAAATGAAGTTTAGATGATGTTTTTTAATTTTTAGAATTTTTTTTGCATTTATTTTTGAATTTTCTAACTTGGGTCGGGTTCGAACGGATGGGAAGAAAATTTTTTTCATTCTCAATTTTTCGGCCCGTCCATACCCGTTTCTTCTTGAAATGAAGCCTGGATGATGTTTTTTAATTTTTAGAATTTTTTTGCATTTATTTTTGAATTTTCTATCTCAGGTCGGGTTCGAACGGATAGGAAGGAAATTTTTTTTCTTCTCTATTTTTAGGCCTGCCATACCTGTTTCTTCTAGAAATGAAGCCTGGATGATGTTTTTTAATTTTTCGAATTTTTTTACATTTATATCTGAATTTTCTAACTCGGGTCGGGTTCGAACGGATAGGAAGGAAATTTTTTTTCTTCTCTATTTTTCAGCTTGTCCTGACCCGTTTCGTTTTGAAATGAAGCCTAGATGATGTTTTTTAATTTTTAGAATTTTTTTGCATTTATTTTTGAATTTTCTAACTCGGGTCGGGTTCGAACGGATGGGAAGGAAATTTTTTTCGTTCTCAATTTTTCGGCCCGTCCATACCCGTTTCTTCTTGAAATGAAGCCTGGATGATGTTTTTTAATTTTTAGAATTTTTTTGCATTTATTTTTGAATTTTCTAACTTGTGTCGGGTTCGAACGGATAGGAAGGAAATTTTTTTTCTTCTCTATTTTTCGGCCTGTCCTGACCCGATTCGTCATGAAATGTAGCCTGGATGATGTTTTTTAATTTTTATAATTTTTTTGCACTTATTTTTGAATTTTCTAACTCGGTTCGGATTCGAACGGATAGGAAGGAAATTTTTTTTCCTCTCTATTTTTCGGCCTGTCCATAACCGTTTCTTCTTTAAATGAAGCCAGGATGATGTTTTTTAGTTTTTAGAATTTTTTTGCATTTATTTTTGAATTTTCTAACTCGGGTCGGGTTCGAACGGATAGGGAGGAAGTTTTTTTTCTTCTCTATTTTTCCGCCTGTCCTAACCCGTTTCGTCTTGAAATGAAGCCTGGACGATGTTTTTTAATTTTTAGAGCTTTTTCGCATTTATTTTTGAATTTTCTAACTCGGGTCGGGTCGAACGGATAGGAAGGAAATTTTTTTTCTTCTCTATTTTTCGGCCTGTCCTGACCCGTTTCGCCTTGAAATGAAGCCTGGATAATGTTTTTAAATTTTTAGAGCTTTTTCGCATTTATTTTTGAATTTTCTAACTCGGGTCGGGTTCGAACGGATAGGAAGGAAGTTTTTTTTCTTCTCTATTTTTCGGCCTGTCCTAACCCGTTTCGTCTTGAAATGAAGCCTGGACGATGTTTTTTAATTTTTAGAGCTTTTTCGCATTTATTTTTGAATTTTCTAACTCGGGTCGGGTCGAACGGATAGGAAGGAAATTTTTTTTCTTCTCTATTTTTCGGCCTGTCCTGACCCGTTTCGTCTTGAAATGAAGCCTGGATAATGTTTTTAAATTTTTAGAGCTTTTTCGCATTTATTTTTGAATTTTCTAACTCGGGTCGGGTTCGAACGGATAGGAAGGAAATTTTTTTTCTTCTCTATTTTTCGGCCTGTCCTGACCCGTTTCGTCTTGAAATGAAGCCTAAACGATGTTTTTTAATTTTTAGAATTTTTTTTGCATTTATTTTTGAATTTTCTAACTTGGGTCGGGTTCGAACGGATGGGAAGAAAATTTTTTTCGTTCTCAATTTTTCGGCCCGTCCATACCCGTTTCTTCTTGAAATGAAGCCTGGATGATGTTTTTTAATTTTTAGAATTTTTTTGCATTTATTTTTGAATTTTTTATCTCGTGTCGGGTTCGAACTGACAGGAAGGAAATTTTTTTTCTTCTCTATTTTTCGGTCGGTCATGACCCGTTTCTTCTTGAAATGAAGATAGGATGATGTTTTTTAATTTTTAGAATTTTTTTGCATTTATTTTTGAATTTTCTATCCCGGGTCGGGTTCGAACGGATACCAAGGAAATTTTTTTTCTTCTCTATTTTTCGGCCTGTCCATACCCGTTTCTTCTTGAAATGAAGCCAGGATGATGTTTTTTAATTTTTAGAATTTTTTTGCATTTATTTTTGAATTTTCTAACTCGGGTCGGGTTCGAACGGATAGGAAGGAACTTTTTTTTCTTCTCTATTTTTCGGCCTGTCCTTACCCGTTTCGTCTTGAAATGAAGCCTGGATGATGTTTTTTAATTTTTAGAATTTTTTTGCATTTATTTTTGAATTTTCTATCTCAGGTCGGGTTCGAACGGATAGGTAGGAAATTTTTTTTCTTCTCTATTTTTAGGCCTGCCATACCCGTTTCTTCTAGAAATGAAGCCTGGATGATGTTTTTTAATTTTTCGAATTTTTTTACATTTATATCTGAATTTTCTAACTCGGGTCCGGTTCGAACGGATAGGAAGGAAATTTTTTTTCTTCTCTATTTTTCAGCCTGTCCTGACCCGTTTCGTTTTGAAATGAAGCCTAGATGATGTTTTTTAATTTTTAGAATTTTTTTGCATTTATTTTTGAATTTTCTAACTCGGGTCGGGTTCGAACGGTTGGGAAGGAAATTTTTTTCGTTCTCATTTTTTCGGCACGTCCATACCCGTTTCTTCTTGAAATGAAGCCTGGATGATGTTTTTTAATTCTTAGAATTTTTTTGCATTTATTTTTGAATTTTCTAACTTGTGTCGGGTTCGAACGGATAGGAAGGAAATTTTTTTTCTTCTCTATTTTTCGGCCTGTTCTGACCCAATTCGTCTTGAAATGTAGCCTGGATGATGTTTTTTAATTTTTAGAATTTTTTTGCATTTATTTTTGAATTTTCTAACTCGGGTCGGGTTCGAACGGATGGGAAGGAAATTTTTTTCGTTCTCAATTTTTCGGCCCGTCCATACCCGTTTCTTCTTCAAATGAAGCCTGGATGATGTTTTTTAATTTTTAGAATTTTTTTGCATTTATTTTTGAATTTTCTAACTTGTGTCGGGTTCGAACGGATAGGAAGGAAATTTTTTTTCTTCTCTATTTTTCGGCCTGTCCTGACCCGATTCGTCATGAAATGTAGCCTTGATGATGTTTTTTAATTTTTATAATTTTTTTGCACTTATTTTTGAATTTTCTAACTCGGTTCGGATTCGAACGGATAGGAAGGAAATTTTTTTTTGTCTCTATTTTTCGGCCTGTCCATAACCGTTTCTTCTTTAAATGAAGCCAGGATGATGTTTTTTAATTTTTAGAAATTTTTTGCATTTATTTTTTAATTTTCTAACTCGGGTCGGGTTCGAACGGATAGGAAAGAAGTTTTTTTTCTTCTCTATTTTTCGGCCTGCCCTAACCCGTTTCGTCTTGAAATGAAGCCTGGACGATGTTTTTTAATTTTTAGAGCTTTTTCGCATTTATTTTTGAATTTTCTAACTCGGGTCGGGTCGAACGGATAGGAAGGAAATTTTTTTTCTTCTCTATTTTTCGGCCTGTCCTGACCCGTTTCGCCTTGAAATGAAGCCTGGATAATGTTTTTAAATTTTTAGAGCTTTTTCGCATTTATTTTTGAATTTTCTAACTCGGGTCGGGTTCGAACGGATAGGAAGGAAGTTTTTTTTCTTCTCTATTTTTCAGCCTGTCCTAACCCGTTTCGTCTTGAAATGAAGCCTGGACGATGTTTTTTAATTTTTAGAGCTTTTTCGCATTTATTTTTGAATTTTCTAACTCGGGTCGGGTCGAACGGATAGGAAGGAAATTTTTTTCTTCTCTATTTTTCGGCCTGTCCTGACCCGTTTCGCCTTGAAATGAAGCCTGGATAATGTTTTTAAATTTTTAGAGCTTTTTCGCATTTATTTTTGAATTTTCTAACTCGGGTCGGGTTCGAACGGATAGGAAGGAAATTTTTTTTCTTCTCTATTTTTCGGCCTGTCCTGACCCGTTTCGTCTTGAAATGAAGTTTAGATGATGTTTTTTAATTTTTAGAATTTTTTTTGCATTTATTTTTGAATTTTCTAACTTGGGTCGGGTTCGAACGGATGGGAAGAAAATTTTTTTCATTCTCAATTTTTCGGCCCGTCCATACCCGTTTCTTCTTGAAATGAAGCCTGGATGATGTTTTTTAATTTTTAGAATTTTTTTGCATTTATTTTTGAATTTTCTATCTCAGGTCGGGTTCGAACGGATAGGAAGGAAATTTTTTTTCTTCTCTATTTTTAGGCCTGCCATACCTGTTTCTTCTAGAAATGAAGCCTGGATGATGTTTTTTAATTTTTCGAATTTTTTTACATTTATATCTGAATTTTCTAACTCGGGTCGGGTTCGAACGGATAGGAAGGAAATTTTTTTTCTTCTCTATTTTTCAGCCTGTCCTGACCCGTTTCGTTTTGAAATGAAGCCTAGATGATGTTTTTTAATTTTTAGAATTTTTTTGCATTTATTTTTGAATTTTCTAACTCGGGTCGGGTTCGAACGGATGGGAAGGAAATTTTTTTCGTTCTCAATTTTTCGGCCCGTCCATACCCGTTTCTTCTTGAAATGAAGCCTGGATGATGTTTTTTAATTTTTAGAATTTTTTTGCATTTATTTTTGAATTTTCTAACTTGTGTCGGGTTCGAACGGATAGGAAGGAAATTTTTTTTCTTCTCTATTTTTCGGCCTGTCCTGACCCGATTCGTCATGAAATGTAGCCTGGATGATGTTTTTTAATTTTTATAATTTTTTTGCACTTATTTTTGAATTTTCTAACTCGGTTCGGATTCGAACGGATAGGAAGGAAATTTTTTTTCCTCTCTATTTTTCGGCCTGTCCATAACCGTTTCTTCTTTAAATGAAGCCAGGATGATGTTTTTTAATTTTTAGAATTTTTTTGCATTTATTTTTGAATTTTCTAACTCGGGTCGGGTTCGAACGGATAGGGAGGAAGTTTTTTTTCTTCTCTATTTTTCCGCCTGTCCTAACCGTTTCGTCTTGAAATGAAGCCTGGACGATGTTTTTTAATTTTTAGAGCTTTTTCGCATTTATTTTTGAATTTTCTAACTCGGGTCGGGTCGAACGGATAGGAAGGAAATTTTTTTTCTTCTCTATTTTTCGGCCTGTCCTGACCCGTTTCGCCTTGAAATGAAGCCTGGATAATGTTTTTAAATTTTTAGAGCTTTTTCGCATTTATTTTTGAATTTTCTAACTCGGGTCGGGTTCGAACGGATAGGAAGGAAGTTTTTTTTCTTCTCTATTTTTCGGCCTGTCCTAACCCGTTTCGTCTTGAAATGAAGCCTGGACGATGTTTTTTAATTTTTAGAGCTTTTTCGCATTTATTTTTGAATTTTCTAACTCGGGTCGGGTCGAACGGATAGGAAGGAAATTTTTTTTCTTCTCTATTTTTCGGCCTGTCCTGACCCGTTTCGTCTTGAAATGAAGCCTGGATAATGTTTTTAAATTTTTAGAGCTTTTTCGCATTTATTTTTGAATTTTCTAACTCGGGTCGGGTTCGAACGGATAGGAAGGAAATTTTTTTTCTTCTCTATTTTTCGGCCTGTCCTGACCCGTTTCGTCTTGAAATGAAGCCTAAACGAAGTTTTTTAATTTTTAGAATTTTTTTTGCATTTATTTTTGAATTTTCTAACTCAGGTCGGGTTCGATCGGATGGGAAGAAAATTTTTTTCGTTCTCAATTTTTCGGTCCGTCCATACCTGTTTCTTCTTGAAATGAAGCCTGGATGATTTTTTTAATTTTTAGAATTTTTTTGCATTTATTTTTGAATTTTTTATCTCGTGTCGGGTTCGAACTGACAGGAAGGAAATTTTTTTTCTTCTCTATTTTTCGGTCGGTCATGACCCGTTTCTTCTTGAAATGAAGATAGGATGATGTTTTTTAATTTTTAGAATTTTTTTGCATTTATTTTTGAATTTTCTATCCCGGGTCGGGTTCGAACGGATACCAAGGAAATTTTTTTTCTTCTCTATTTTTCGGCCTGTCCATACCCGTTTCTTCTTGAAATGAAGCCAGGATGATGTTTTTTAATTTTTAGAATTTTTTTGCATTTATTTTTGAATTTTCTAACTCGGGTCGGGTTCGAACGGATAGGAAGGAACTTTTTTTTCTTCTCTATTTTTCGGCCTGTCCTTACCCGTTTCGTCTTGAAATGAAGCCTGGATGATGTTTTTTAATTTTTAGAATTTTTTTGCATTTATTTTTGAATTTTCTATCTCAGGTCGGGTTCGAACGGATAGGTAGGAAATTTTTTTTCTTCTCTATTTTTAGGCCTGCCATACCCGTTTCTTCTAGAAATGAAGCCTGGATGATGTTTTTTAATTTTTCGAATTTTTTTACATTTATATCTGAATTTTCTAACTCGGGTCCGGTTCGAACGGATAGGAAGGAAATTTTTTTTCTTCTCTATTTTTCAGCCTGTCCTGACCCGTTTCGTTTTGAAATGAAGCCTAGATGATGTTTTTTAATTTTTAGAATTTTTTTGCATTTATTTTTGAATTTTCTAACTCGGGTCGGGTTCGAACGGTTGGGAAGGAAATTTTTTTCGTTCTCATTTTTTCGGCACGTCCATACCCGTTTCTTCTTGAAATGAAGCCTGGATGATGTTTTTTAATTCTTAGAATTTTTTTGCATTTATTTTTGAATTTTCTAACTTGTGTCGGGTTCGAACGGATAGGAAGGAAATTTTTTTTTCTTCTCTATTTTTCGGCCTGTTCTGACCCAATTCGTCTTGAAATGTAGCCTGGATGATGTTTTTTAATTTTTAGAATTTTTTTGCATTTATTTTTGAATTTTCTAACTCGGGTCGGGTTCGAACGGATGGGAAGGAAATTTTTTTCGTTCTCAATTTTTCGGCCCGTCCATACCCGTTTCTTCTTCAAATGAAGCCTGGATGATGTTTTTTAATTTTTAGAATTTTTTTGCATTTATTTTTGAATTTTCTAACTTGTGTCGGGTTCGAACGGATAGGAAGGAAATTTTTTTTCTTCTCTATTTTTCGGCCTGTCCTGACCCGATTCGTCATGAAATGTAGCCTGGATGATGTTTTTTAATTTTTATAATTTTTTTGCACTTATTTTTGAATTTTCTAACTCGGTTCGGATTCGAACGGATAGGAAGGAAATTTTTTTTTCTCTCTATTTTTCGGCCTGTCCATAACCGTTTCTTCTTTAAATGAAGCCAGGATGATGTTTTTTAATTTTTAGAAATTTTTTGCATTTATTTTTTAATTTTCTAACTCGGGTCGGGTTCGAACGGATAGGAAAGAAGTTTTTTTTCTTCTCTATTTTTCGGCCTGCCCTAACCCGTTTCGTCTTGAAATGAAGCCTGGACGATGTTTTTTAATTTTTAGAGCTTTTTCGCATTTATTTTTGAATTTTCTAACTCGGGTCGGGTCGAACGGATAGGAAGGAAATTTTTTTTCTTCTCTATTTTTCGGCCTGTCCTGACCCGTTTCGCCTTGAAATGAAGCCTGGATAATGTTTTTAAATTTTTAGAGCTTTTTTCGCATTTATTTTTGAATTTTCTAACTCGGGTCGGGTTCGAACGGATAGGAAGGAAGTTTTTTTTTCTTCTCTATTTTTCAGCCTGTCCTAACCCGTTTCGTCTTGAAATGAAGCCTGGACGATGTTTTTTAATTTTTAGAGCTTTTTCGCATTTATTTTTGAATTTTCTAACTCGGGTCGGGTCGAACGGATAGGAAGGAAATTTTTTTCTTCTCTATTTTTCGGCCTGTCCTGACCCGTTTCGCCTTGAAATGAAGCCTGGATAATGTTTTTAAATTTTTAGAGCTTTTTCGCATTTATTTTTGAATTTTCTAACTCGGGTCGGGTTCGAACGGATAGGAAGGAAATTTTTTTTCTTCTCTATTTTTCGGCCTGTCCTGACCCGTTTCGTCTTGAAATGAAGTTTAGATGATGTTTTTTAATTTTTAGAATTTTTTTTGCATTTATTTTTGAATTTTCTAACTTGGGTCGGGTTCGAACGGATGGGAAGAAAATTTTTTTCATTCTCAATTTTTCGGCCCGTCCATACCCGTTTCTTCTTGAAATGAAGCCTGGATGATGTTTTTTAATTTTTAGAATTTTTTTGCATTTATTTTTTAATTTTCTAACTCGGGTCGGGTTCGAACGGATAGGAAGGAAGTTTTTTTTCTTCTCTATTTTTCAGCCTGTCCTGACCCGTTTCGTCTTGAAATGAGGCCTAGATGATGTTTTTTAATTTTTAGAATTTTTTTGCATTTATTTTTGAATTTTCTAACTCGGGTCGGGTTCGAACGGTTGGGAAGGAAATTTTTTTCGTTCTCAATTTTTCGGCACGTCCATACCCGTTTCTTCTTGAAATGAAGCCTGGATGATGTTTTTTAATTTTTAGAATTTTTTTGCATTTATTTTTGAATTTTCTAACTTGTGTCGGATTCGAACGGATAGGAAGGAAATTTTTTTTCTTCTCTATTTTTCGGCCTGTTCTGACCCAATTCGTCTTGAAATGTAGCCTGGATGATGTTTTTTAATTTTTAGAATTTTTTTGCATTTATTTTTGTATTTTCTAACTCGGGTCGGGTTCGAACGGATGGGAAGGAAATTTTTTTCGTTCTCAATTTTTCGGCCCGTCCATACCCGTTTCTTCTTGAAATGAAGCCTGGATGATGTTTTTTAATTTTTAGAATTTTTTTGCATTTATTTTTGAATTTTCTATCTCGGGTCGGGTTCGAACGGATACCAAGGAAATTTTTTTTCTTCTCTATTTTTCGGCCTGTCCTGACCCGTTTCGCCTTGAAATGAAGCCTGGATAATGTTTTTAAAATCTTAGAGCTTTTTCGCATTTATTTTTGAATTTTCTAACTCGGGTCGGGTCGAACGGATAGGAAGGAAGTTTTTTTTCTTCTCTATTTTTCAGCCTGTCCTGACCCGTTTCGTCTTGAAATGAGGCCTAGATGATGTTTTTTAATTTTTAGAATTTTTTTGCATTTATTTTTGAATTTTCTAACTCGGGTCGGGTTCGAACGGTTGGGAAGGAAATTTTTTTCGTTCTCAATTTTTCGGCACGTCCATACCCGTTTCTTCTTGAAATGAAGCCTGGATGATGTTTTTTAATTTTTAGAATTTTTTTGCATTTATTTTTGAATTTTCTAACTTGTGTCGGGTTCGAACGGATAGGAAGGAAATTTTTTTTCTTCTCTATTTTTCGGCCTGTTCTGACCCAATTCGTCTTGAAATGTAGCCTGGATGATGTTTTTTAATTTTTAGAATTTTTTTGCATTTATTTTTGAATTTTCTAACTCGGGTCGGGTTCGAACGGTTGGGAAGGAAATTTTTTTCGTTCTCAATTTTTCGGCACGTCCATACCCGTTTCTTCTTGAAATGAAGCCTGGATGACGTTTTTTAATTTTTAGAATTTTTTTGCATTTATTTTTGAATTTTCTAACTTGTGTCGAGTTCGAACGGATAGGAAGTAAATTTTTTTTCTTCTCTATTTTTCGGCCTGTTCTGACCCAATTCGTCTTGAAATGTAGCCTGGATGATGTTTTTTAATTTTTAGAATTTTTTTGCATTTATTTTTGTATTTTCTAACTCGGGTCGGGTTCGAACGGATGGGAAGGAAATTTTTTTCGTTCTCAATTTTTCGGCCCGTCCATACCCGTTTCTTCTTGAAATGAAGCCTGGATGATGTTTTTTAATTTTTAGAATTTTTTTGCATTTATTTTTGAATTTTCTAACTTGTGTCGGGTTCGAACGGATAGGAAGGAAATTTTTTTTCTTCTCTATTTTTCGGCCTGTCCTGACCCGATTCGTCATGAAATGTAGCCTGGATGATGTTTTTTAATTTTTATAATTTTTTTTGCACTTATTTTTGAATTTTCTAACTCGGTTCGGATTCGAACGGATAGGAAGGAAATTTTTTTTTTCTCTCTATTTTTCGGCCTGTCCATAACCGTTTCTTCTTTAAATGAAGCCAGGATGATGTTTTTTAATTTTTAGAATTTTTTTGCATTTATTTTTGAATTTTCTAACTCGGGTCGAACGGATAGGAAGGAAATTTTTTTTCTTCTCTGTTTTTCGGCCTGTCCTGACCCGTTTCGCCTTGAAATGAAGCCTGGATAATGTTTTTATATTTTTAGAGCTTTTTCGCATTTATTTTTGAATTTTCTAACTCGGGTCGGGTTCGAACGGATAGGACGGAAATTTTTTTTCTTTTCTATTTTTCGGCCTGTCCTGACCCGTTTCGTCTTGAAATGAAGCCTAGATGATGTTTTTTAATTTTTAGAATTTTTTTTGCATTTATTTTTGAATTTTCTAACTTGGGTCGGGTTCGAACGGATGTGAAGAAAATTTTTTTCGTTCTCAATTTTTCGGCCCGTCCATACCCGTTTCTTCTTGAAACGAAGCCTGGATGATGTTTTTTAATTTTTAGAATTTTTTGCATTTATTTTTGAATTTTCTATCTCGTGTCGGGTTCGAACTGACAGGAAGGAATTTTTTTTTCTTCTCTATTTTTCGGTCTGTCCTGACCCGTTTCTTCTTGAAATGAAGATAGGATGATGTTTTTTAATTTTTAGAATTTTTTTGCATTTATTTTTGAATTTTCTATCCCGGGTCGGGTTCGAACGGATACCAAGGAAATTTTTTTTCTTCTCTATTTTTCGGCCTGTCCATACCCGTTTCTTCTTGAAATGAAGCCAGGATGATGTTTTTTTAATTTTTAGAATTTTTTGCATTTATTTTTGAATTTTCTAACTCGGGTCGGGTTCGAACGGATAGGAAGGAAGTTTTTTATCTTCTCTATTTTTCGGCCTGTCCTGACCCGTTTCGTCTTGAAATGAAGCCTGGATGATGTTTTTTAATTTTTAGAATTTTTTGCATTTATTTTTGAATTTTCTATCTCAGGTCGGGTTCGAACGGATAGGAAGGAAATTTTTTTTCTCCTCTATTTTTAGGCCTGCCATACCCGTTTCTTCTAGAAATGAAGCCTGGATGATGTTTTTTAATTTTTCGAATTTTTTTACATTTATATCTGAATTTTCTAACTCGGGTCGGGTTCGAACGGATAGGATGGAAATTTTTTTTCTTCTCTATTTTTCAGCCTGTCCTGACCCGTTTCGTCTTGAAATGAAGCCTAGATGATGTTTTTTAATTTTTAGAATTTTTTTGCATTTATTTTTGAATTTTCTAACTCGGGTCGGGTTCGAACGGTTGGGAAGGAAATTTTTTTCGTTCTCAATTTTTCGGCACGTCCATACCCCGTTTCTTCTTGAAATGAAGCCTGGATGATGTTTTTTAATTTTTAGAATTTTTTTGCATTTATTTTTGAATTTTCTAACTTGTGTCGGGTTCGAACGGATAGGAAGGAAATTTTTTTTCTTCTCTATTTTTCGGCCTGTTCTGACCCAATTCGTCTTGAAATGTAGCCTGGATGATGTTTTTTAATTTTTAGAATTTTTTTGCATTTATTTTTGAATTTTCTAACTCGGGTCGGGTTCGAACGGTTGGGAAGGAAATTTTTTTCGTTCTCAATTTTTCGGCACGTCCATACCCGTTTCTTCTTGAAATGAAGCCTGGATGATGTTTTTTAATTTTTAGAATTTTTTTGCATTTATTTTTGAATTTTCTAACTTGTGTCGAGTTCGAACGGATAGGAAGGAAATTTTTTTTCTTCTCTATTTTTCGGCCTGTTCTGACCCAATTCGTCTTGAAATGTAGCCTGGATGATGTTTTTTAATTTTTAGAATTTTTTTGCATTTATTTTTGTATTTTCTAACTCGGGTCGGGTTCGAACGGATGGGAAGGAAATTTTTTTCGTTCTCAATTTTTCGGCCCGTCCATACCCGTTTCTTCTTGAAATGAAGCCTGGATGATGTTTTTTAATTTTTAGAATTTTTTTGCATTTATTTTTGAATTTTCTAACTTGTGTCGGGTTCGAACGGATAGGAAGGAAATTTTTTTTCTTCTCTATTTTTCGGCCTGTCCTGACCCGATTCGTCATGAAATGTAGCCTGGATGATGTTTTTTAATTTTTATAATTTTTTTGCACTTATTTTTGAATTTTCTAACTCGGTTTGGATTCGAACGGATAGGAAGGAAATTTTTTTTTCTCTCTATTTTTCGCCCTGTCCATAACCGTTTCTTCTTTAAATGAAGCCAGGATGATGTTTTTTAATTTTTAGAATTTTTTTGCATTTATTTTTGAATTTTCTAACTCGGGTCGAACGGATAGGAAGGAAATTTTTTTTCTTCTCTGTTTTTCGGCCTGTCCTGACCCGTTTCGCCTTGAAATGAAGCCTGGATAATGTCTTTAAATTTTTAGAGCTTTTTCGCATTTATTTTTGAATTTTCTAACTCGGGTCGGGTTCGAACGGATAGGACGGAAATTTTTTTTCTTTTCTATTTTTCGGCCTGTCCTGACCCGTTTCGTCTTGAAATGAAGCCTAGATGATGTTTTTTAATTTTTAGAATTTTTTTGCATTTATTTTTGAATTTTCTAACTCGGGTCGGGTTCGAACGGTTGGGAAGGAAATTTTTTTCGTTCTCAATTTTTCGGCACGTCCATACCCGTTTCTTCTTGAAATGAAGCCTGGATGATGTTTTTTAATTTTTAGAATTTTTTTGCATTTATTTTTGAATTTTCTAACTTGTGTCGGGTTCGAACGGATAGGAAGGAAATTTTTTTTCTTCTCTATTTTTCGGCCTGTTCTGACCCAATTCGTCTTGAAATGTAGCCTGGATGATGTTTTTTAATTTTTAGAATTTTTTTGCATTTATTTTTGAGTTTTCTAACTCGGGTCGGGTGCGAACGGATGGGAAGGAAATTTTTTTCGTTCTCAATTTTTCGGCCCGTCCATACCCGTTTCTTCTTCAAATGAAGCCTGGATGATGTCTTTTAATTTTTAGAATTTTTTTGCATTTATTTTTGAATTTTCTAACTTGTGTCGGGTTCGAACGGATAGGAAGGAAATTTTTTTTCTTCTCTATTTTTCGGCCTGTCCTGACCCGAATCGTCATGAAATGTAGCCTGGATGATGTTTTTTAATTTTTATAATTTTTTTGCACTTATTTTTGAATTTTCTAACTCGGTTCGGATTCGAACGGATAGGAAGGAAATTTTTTTTTCTCTCTATTTTTCGGCCTGTCCATAACCGTTTCTTCTTTAAATGAAGCCAGGATGATGTTTTTTAATTTTTAGAAATTTTTTGCATTTATTTTTTAATTTTCTAACTCGGGTCGGGTTCGAACGGATAGGAAGGAAGTTTTTTTTCTTCTCTATTTTTCGGCCTGTCCTAACCCGTTTCGTCTTGAAATGAAGCCTGGACGATGTTTTTTAATTTTTAGAGCTTTTTCGCATTTATTTTTGAATTTTCTAACTCGGGTCGGGTCGAACGGATAGGAAGGAAATTTTTTTTCTTCTCTATTTTTCGGCCTGTCCTGACCCGTTTCGCCTTGAAATGAAACCTGGATAATGTTTTTAAATTTTTAGAGCTTTTTCGCATTTATTTTTGAATTTTCTAACTCGGGTCGGGTTCGAACGGATAGGAAGGAAGTTTTTTTTCTTCTCTATTTTTCAGCCTGTCCTAACCCGTTTCGTCTTGAAATGAAGCCTGGACGATGTTTTTTAATTTTTAGAGCTTTTTCGCATTTATTTTTGAATTTTCTAACTCGGGTCGGGTCGAACGGATAGGAAGGAAATTTTTTTCTTCTCTATTTTTCGGCCTGTCCTGACCCGTTTCGCCTTGAAATGAAGCCTGGATAATGTTTTTAAATTTTTAGAGCTTTTTCGCATTTATTTTTAAATTTTCTAACTCGGGTCGGGTTCGAACGGATAGGAAGGAAATTTTTTTTCTTCTCTATTTTTCGGCCTGTCCTGACCCGTTTTGTCTTGAAATGAAGCCTAGATGATGTTTTTAAATTTTTAGAATTTTTTTGCATTTATTTTTGAATTTTCTAACTCGGGTCGGGTTCGAACGGTTGGGAAGGAAATTTTTTTCGTTCTCAATTTTTCGGCACGTCCATACCCGTTTCTTCTTCAAATGAAGCCTGGATGATGTTTTTTAATTTTTAGAATTTTTTTGCATTTATTTTTGAATTTTCTAACTTGTGTCGGGTTCGAACGGATAGTAAGGAAATTTTTTTTCTTCTCTATTTTTCGGCCTGTTCTGACCCAATTCGTCTTGAAATGTAGCCTGGATGATGTTTTTTAATTTTTAGAATTTTTTTGCATTTATTTTTGAATTTTCTAACTCGGGTCGGGTTCGAACGGATGGGAAGGAAATTTTTTTCTTTCTCAATTTTTCGGCCCGTCCATACCCGTTTCTTCTTGAAATGAAGCCTGGATGATGTTTTTTAATTTTTAGAATTTTTTTGCATTTATTTTTGAATTTTCTAACTTGTGTCGGGTTCGAACGGATAGGAAGGAAATTTTTTTTCTTCTCTATTTTTCGGCCTGTCCTTACCCGATTCGTCATGAAATGTAGCCTGGATGATGTTTCTTAATTTTTATAATTTTTTTGCACTTATTTTTGAATTTTCTAACTCGGTTCGGATTCGAACGGATAGGAAGGAAATTTTTTTTCCTCTCTATTTTTCGGCCTGTCCATAACCGTTTCTTCTTTAAATGAAGCCAGGATGATGTTTTTTAATTTTTAGAATTTTTTTGCATTTATTTTTGAATTTTCTAACTCGGGTCGGGTTCGAACGGATAGGGAGGAAGTTTTTTTTCTTCTCTATTTTTCCGCCTGTCCTAACCCGTTTCGTCTTGAAATGAAGCCTGGACGATGTTTTTTAATTTTTAGAGCTTTTTCTCATTTATTTTTGAATTTTCTAACTCGGGTCGGGTCGAACGGATAGGAAGGAAATTTTTTTTCTTCTCTATTTTTCGGCCTGTCCTGACCCGTTTCGCCTTGAAATGAAGCCTGGATAATGTTTTTAAATTTTTAGAGCTTTTTCGCATTTATTTTTGAATTTTCTAACTCGGGTCGGGTTCGAACGGATAGGAAGGAAGTTTTTTTTCTACTCTATTTTTCGGCCTGTCCTAACCCGTTTCGTCTTGAAATGAAGCCTGGACGATGTTTTTTAATTTTTAGAGCTTTTTCGCATTTATTTTTGAATTTTCTAACTCGGGTCGGGTCGAACGGATAGGAAGGAAATTTTTTTTCTTCTCTATTTTTCGGCCTGTCCTGACCCGTTTCGTCTTGAAATGAAGCCTAGATGATGTTTTTTAATTTTTAGAATTTTTTTTGCATTTATTTTTGAATTTTCTAACTTGGGTCGGGTTCGAACGGATGGGAAGAAAATTTTTTTCGTTCTCAATTTTTCGGCCCCGTCCATACCCGTTTCTTCTTGAAATGAAGCCTGGATGATGTTTTTTAATTTTTAGAATTTTTTTGCATTTATTTTTGAATTTTCTATCTCGTGTCGGGTTCGAACTGACAGGAAGGAAATTTTTTTTCTTCTCTATTTTTCGGTCGGTCATGACCCGTTTCTTCTTGAAATGAAGATAGGATGATGTTTTTTAATTTTTAGAATTTTTTTTGCATATATTTTTGAATTTTCTATCTCGGGTCGGGTTCGAACGGATACCAAGGAAATTTTTTTTCTTCTCTATTTTTCGGCCTGTCCATACCCGTTTCTTCTTGAAATGAAGCCAGGATGATGTTTTTTAATTTTTAGAATTTTTTTGCATTTATTTTTGAATTTTCTAACTCGGGTCGGGTTCGAACGGATAGGAAGGAAGTTTTTTTTCATCTCTATTTTTCGGCCTGTCCTTACCCGTTTTGTCTTGAAATGAAGCCTGGATGATGTTTTTTAATTTTTAGAATTTTTTTGCATTTATTTTTGAATTTTCTATCTCAGGTCGGGTTCGAACGGATAGGAAGGAAATTTTTTTTCTTCTCTATTTTTAGGCCTGCCATACCTGTTTCTTCTAGAAATGAAGCCTGGATGATGTTTTTTAATTTTTCGAATTTTTTTACATTTATATCTGAATTTTCTAACTCGGGTCGGGTTCGAACGGATAGGAAGGAAATTTTTTTTCTTCTCTATTTTTCAGCCTGTCCTGACCCGTTTCGTTTTGAAATGAAGCCTAGATGATGTTTTTTAATTTTTAGAATTTTTTTGCATTTATTTTTGAATTTTCTAACTCGGGTCGGGTTCGAACGGTTGGGAAGGAAATTTTTTTCGTTCTCAATTTTTCGGCCCGTCCATACCCGTTTCTTCTTGAAATGAAGCCTGGATGATGTTTTTTAATTTTTAGAATTTTTTTGCATTTATTTTTGAATTTTCTAACTTGTGTCGGGTTCGAACGGATAGGAAGGAAATTTTTTTTTCTTCTCTATTTTTCGGCCTGTTCTGACCCAATTCGTCTTGAAATGTAGCCTGGATGATGTTTTTTAATTTTTAGAATTTTTTTGCATTTATTTTTGAATTTTCTAACTCGGGTCGGGTTCGAACGGATGGGAAGGAAATTTTTTTCGTTCTCAATTTTTCGGCCCGTCCATACCCGTTTCTTCTTGAAATGAAGCCTGGATGATGTTTTTTAATTTTTAGAATTTTTTTGCATTTATTTTTGAATTTTCTAACTTGTGTCGGGTTCGAACGGATAGAAGGAAATTTTTTTTCTTCTCTATTTTTCGGCCTGTCCTGACCCGATTCGTCATGAAATGTAGCCTGGATGATGTTTTTTAATTTTTATAATTTTTTTGCACTTATTTTTGAATTTTCTAACTCGGTTCGGATTCGAACGGATAGGAAGGAAATTTTTTTTCCTCTCTATTTTTCGGCCTGTCCATAACCGTTTCTTCTTTAAATGAAGCCAGGATGATGTTTTTTAATTTTTAGAGCTTTTTCGCATTTATTTTTGAATTTTCTAACTCGGGTCGAGTCGAACGGATAGGAAGGAAATTTTTTTTCTTCTCTATTTTTCGGCCTGTCCTGACCCGTTTCGCCTTGAAATGAAGCCTGGATAATGTTTTTAAATTTTTAGAGCTTTTTCGCATTTATTTTTGAATTTTCTAACTCGGGTCGGGTTCGAACGGATAGGAAGGAAATTTTTTCTCTTCTCTATTTTTCGGCCTGTCCTGACCCGTTTCGTCTTGAAATGAAGCCTAGATGATGTTTTTTAATTTTTAGAATTTTTTTTGCATTTATTTTTGAATTTTCTAACTTGGGTCGGGTTCGAACGGATGGGAAGAAAATTTTTTTCGTTCTCAATTTTTCGGCCCGTCCATACGCGTTTCTTCTTGAAATGAAGCCTGGATGATGTTTTTTAATTTTTAGAATTTTTTTGCATTTATTTTTGAATTTTCTATCTCGTGTCGGGTTCGAACTGACAGGAAGGAAATTTTTTTTCTTCTCTATTTTTCGGTCTGTCCAGACCCGTTTCTTCTTGAAATGAAGATAGGATGATGTTTTTTAATTTTTAGAATTTTTTTACATTTATTTTTGAATTTTCTATCCCGGGTCGGGTTCGAACGGATACCAAGGAAATTTTTTTTCTTCTCTATTTTTCGGCCTGTCCATACCCGTTTCTTCTTGAAATGAAGCCAGAATGATGTTTTTTAATTTTTAGAATTTTTTTGCATTTATTTTTGAATTTTCTAACTCGGGTCGGGTTCGAACGGATAGGAAGGAAGTTTTTTTTTCTTCTCTATTTTTCGGTCTGTCCTGACCCGTTTCGTCTTGAAATGAAGCCTGGATGATGTTTTTTAATTTTTAGAATTTTTTTTGCATTTATTTTTGAATTTTCTATCTCAGGTCGGGTTCGAACGGATAGGAAGGAAATTTTTTTTCTTCTCTATTTTTAGGCCTGCCATACCCGTTTCTTCTAGAAATGAAGCCTGGATGATGTTTTTTAATTTTTCGAATTTTTTTACATTTATATCTGAATTTTCTAACTCGGGTCGGGGTTCGAACGGATAGGAAGGAATTTTTTTTCTTCTCTATTTTTCAGCCTGTCCTGACCCGTTTCGTCTTGAAATGAGGCCTAGATGATGTTTTTTAATTTTTAGAATTTTTTTGCATTTATTTTTGAATTTTCTAACTCGGGTCGGGTTCGAACGGTTGGGAAGGAAATTTTTTTCGTTCTCAATTTTTCGGCACGTCCATACCCGTTTCTTCTTGAAATGAAGCCTGGATGATGTTTTTTAATTTTTAGAATTTTTTTGCATTTATTTTTGAATTTTCTAACTTGTGTCGGGTTCGAACGGATAGGAAGGAAATTTTTTTTTCTTCTCTATTTTTCGGCCTGTTCTGACCCAATTCGTCTTGAAATGTAGCCTGGATGATGTTTTTTAATTTTTAGAATTTTTTTGCATTTATTTTTGAATTTTCTAACTCGGGTCGGGTTCGAACGGATGGGAAGGAAATTTTTTTCGTTCTCAACTTTTCGGCCCGTCCATACCCGTTTCTTCTTGAAATGAAGCCTGGATGATGTTTTTTAATTTTTAGAATTTTTTTGCATTTATTTTTGAATTTTCTAACTTGTGTCGGGTTCGAACGGATAGGAAGAAAATTTTTTTTCTTCTCTATTTTTCGGCCTGTCCTGACCCGATTCGTCATGAAATGTAGCCTGGATGATGTTTTTTAATTTTTATAATTTTTTTGCACTTATTTTTGAATTTTCTAACTCGGGTCGGGTTCGAACGGATAGGAAGGAAGTTTTTTTCTTCTCTATTTTTCGGCCTGTCCTAACCCGTTTCGTCTTGAAATGAAGCCTGGACGATGTTTTTTAATTTTTTAGAGCTTTTTCGCATTTATTTTTGAATTTTCTAACTCGGGTCGGGTCGAACGGATAGGAAGGAAATTTTTTTTCTTCTCTATTTTTCGGCCTGTCCTGACCCGTTTCGCCTTGAAATAAAGCCTGGATAATGTTTTTAAATTTTAGAGCTTTTTCGCATTTATTTTTGAATTTTCTAACACGGGTCGGGTTCGAACGGATAGGAAGGAAATTTTTTTTCTTCTCTATTTTTCGGCCTGTCCTGACCCGTTTCGTCTTGAAATGAAGCCTAGATGATGTTTTTTAATTTTTAGAATTTTTTTTGCATTTATTTTTGAATTTTCTAACTTGGGTCGGGTTCGAACGGTTGGGAAGAAAATTTTTTTCGTTCTCAATTTTTCGGCCCGTCCATACCCGTTTCTTCTTGAAATGAAGCCTGGATGATGTTTTTTAATTTTTAGAATTTTTTTGCATTTATTTTTTAATTTTCTATCTCGTGTCGGGTTCGAACTGACAGGAAGGAAATTTTTTTTCTTCTCTATTTTTCGGTCTGTCCTGACCCGTTTCTTCTTGAAATGAAAATAGGATGATGTTTTTTAAGTTTTAGAATTTTTTTGCATTTATTTTTGAATTTTCTATCCCGGGTCGGGTTCGAACGGATACCAAGGAAATTTTTTTTCTTCTCTATTTTTCGGCCTGTCCATACCCATTTCTTCTTGAAATGAAGCCAGGATGATGTTTTTTAATTTTTAGAATTTTTTTGCATTTATTTTTGAATTTTCTAACTCGGGTCGGGTTCGAACGGATAGGAAGGATGTTTTTTTTCTTCTCTATTTTTCGGCCTGTCCTGACCCGTTTCGTCTTGAAATGAAGCCTGGATGATGTTTTTTAATTTTTAGAATTCTTTTGCATTTATTTTTGAATTTTCTCTCTCAGGTCGGGTTCGAACGGATAGGAAGGAAATTTTTTTTTTTCTCTATTTTTAGGCCTGCCATACCCGTTTCTTCTAGAAATGAAGCCTGGATGATGTTTTTAATTTTTCGAATTTTTTACATTTATATCTGAATTTTCTAACTCGGGTCGAGTTCGAACGGATAGGAAGGAAATTTTTTTTCTTCTCTATTTTTCCAGCCTGTCCTGACCCCGTTTCGTCTTGAAATGAGGCCTAGATGATGTTTTTTAATTTTTAGAATTTTTTTTGCATTTATTTTTGAATTTTCTAACTCGGGTCGGGTTCGAACGGTTGGGAAGGAAATTTTTTTCGTTCTCAATTTTTCGGCACGTCCATACCCGTTTCTTCTTGAAATGAAGCCTGGATGATGTTTTTTAATTTTTAGAATTTTTTTGCATTTATTTTTGAATTTTCTAACTTGTGTCGGGTTCGAACGGATAGGAAGGAAGTTTTTTTTCTTCTTTATTTTTCGGCCTGTCCTGACCCGTTTCGTCTTGAAATGAAGCCTAGATGATGTTTTTTAATTTTTAGAATTTTTTTTGCATTTATTTTTGAATTTTCTAACTTGGGTCGGGTTCGAACGGTTGGGAAGAAAATTTTGTTCGTTCTCAATTTTTCGGCCCGTCCATACCCGTTTCTTCTTGAAATGAAGCCTGGATGATGTTTTTTAATTTTTAGAATTTTTTTGCATTTATTTTTTGAATTTTCTATCTCGTGTCGGGTTCGAACTGACAGGAAGGAAATTTTTTTTCTTCTCTATTTTTTCGGTCTGTCCTGACCCGTTTCTTCTTGAAATGAAGATAGGATGATGTTTTTTTAATTTTTAGAATTTTTTTGCATTTATTTTTGAATTTTCTATCCCGGGTCGGGTTCGAACGGATACCAAGGAAATTTTTTTTCTTCTCTATTTTTCGGCCTGTCCATACCCATTTCTTCTTGAAATGAAGCCAGGATGATGTTTTTTAATTTTTTAGAATTTTTTCTGCATTTATTTTTGAATTTTCTAACTCGGGTCGGGTTCGAACGGATAGGAAGGAAGTTTTTTTTCTTCTCTATTTTTCGGCCTGTCCTGACCCGTTTCGTCTTGAAATGAAGCCTGGATGATGTTTTTTAATTTTTAGAATTTTTTTGCATTTATTTTTGAATTTTCTCTCTCAGGTCGGGTTCGAACGGATAGGAAGGAAATTTTTTTTCTTCTCTATTTTTAGGCCTGCCATACCCCGTTTCTTCTAGAAATGAAGCCTGGATGATGTTTTTTAATTTTTCGAATTTTTTACATTTATATCTGAATTTTCTAACTCGGGTCGGGTTCGAACGGATAGGAAGGAAATTTTTTTTCTTCTCTATTTTTCAGCCTGTCCTGACCCGTTTCGTCTTGAAATGAGGCCTAGATGATGTTTTTTAATTTTTTAGAATTTTTTTGCATTTATTTTTGAATTTTCTAACTCGGGTCGGGTTCGAACGGTTGGGAAGGAAATTTTTTTCGTTCTCAATTTTTCAGCACGTCCATACCCGTTTCTTCTTGAAATGAAGCCTGGATGATGTTTTTTAATTTTTAGAATTTTTTTGCATTTATTTTTGAATTTTCTAACTTGTGTCGGGTTCGAACGGATAGGAAGGAAGTTTTTTTTCTTCTCTATTTTTCGGCCTGTCCTGACCCGTTTCGTCTTGAAATGAAGCCTGGATGATGTTTTTTAATTTTTAGAATTTTTTTGCATTTATTTTTGAATTTTCTATCTCAGGTCGGGTTCGAACGGATAGGAAGGAAATTTTTTTTCTTCTCTATTTTTAGGCCTGCCATACCCGTTTCTTCTAGAAATGAAGCCTGGATAATGTTTTTTAATTTTTCGAATTTTTTTACATTTATATCTGAATTTTCTAACTCGGGTCGGGTTCGAACGAATAGGAAGGAAATTTTTTTTCTTCTCTATTTTCAGCCTGTCCTGACCCGTTTCGTCTTGAAATGAAGCCTGGATGATGTTTTTTAATTTTTTAGAATTTTTTTGCATTTATTTTTGAATTTTCTAACTCGGGTCGGGTTCGAACGGTGGGAAGGAAATTTTTTTCGTTCTCAATTTTTCGGCACGTCCATACCCGTTTCTTCTTGAAATGAAGCCTGGATGATGTTTTTTAATTTTTAGAATTTTTTTGCATTTATTTTTGAATTTTCTACCTTGTGTCGGGTTCGAACGGATAGGAAGGAAATTTTTTTTCTTCTCTATTTTTCGGCCTGTTCTGACCCAATTCGTCTTGAAATGTAGCCTGGATGATGTTTTTTAATTTTTAGAATTTTTTTGCATTTATTTTTGTATTTTCTAACTCGGGTCGGGTTCGAAAGGATAGGAAGGAAGTTTTTTTTCTTCTCTATTTTTCGGCCTGTCCTGACCCGTTTCGCCTTGAAATGAAGCCTGGATAATGTTTTTAAATTTTTAGAGCTTTTTCGCATTTATTTTTGAATTTTCTAACTCGGGTCGGGTTCGAACAGATAGGAAGGAAGATTTTTTTCTTCTCTATTTTTCGGCCTGTCCTAACCCGTTTCGTCTTGAAATGAAGCCTGGACGATGTTTTTTAATTTTTAGAGCTTTTTCGCATTTATTTTTGAATTTTCTAACTCGGGTCGGGTCGAACGGATAGGAAGGAAATTTTTTTTCTTCTCTCTTTTTCGGCCTGTCCTGACCCGTTTCGCCTTGAAATGAAGCCTGGATAATGTTTTTAAATTTTTAGAGCTTTTTCGCATTTATTTTTGAATTTTCTAACTCGGGTCGGGTTCGAACGGATAGGAAGGAAATTTTTTTTTCTTCTCTATTTTTCGGCCTGTCCTGACCCGTTTTCGTCTTGAAATGAAGCCTAGATGATGTTTTTTAATTTTTAGAATTTTTTTTTGCATTTATTTTTGAATTTTCTAACTTGGGTCGGGTTCGAACGGATGGGAAGAAAATTTTTTTCGTTCTCAATTTTCGGCCCGTCCATACCCGTTTCTTCTTGAAATGAAGCCTGGATGATGTTTTTTAATTTTTAGAATTTTTTGCATTTATTTTTGAATTTTCTATCTCGTGTCGGGTTCGAACTGACAGGAAGGAAATTTTTTTTCTTCTCTATTTTTCGGTCTGTCCTGACCCGTTTCTTCTTGAAATGAAGATAGGATGATGTTTTTTAATTTTTAGAATTTTTTTTGCATTTATTTTTGAATTTTCTATCCCGGGTCGGGTTCGAACGGATACCAAGGAAATTTTTTTTCTTCTCTATTTTTCGGCCTGTCCATACCCGTTTCTTCTTGAAATGAAGCCAGGATGATGTTTTTTAGTTTTTAGAATTTTTTGCATTTATTTTTGAATTTTCTAACTCGGGTAGGGTTCGAACGGATAGGAAGGAAGTTTTTTTTCTTCTCTATTTTTCGGCCTGTCCTGACCCGTTTCGTCTTGAAATGAAGCCTGGATGATGTTTTTTAATTTTTAGAATTTTTTTGCATTTATTTTTGAATTTTCTATCTCAGGTCGGGTTCGAACGGATAGGAAGGAAATTTTTTTTCTTCTCTATTTTTAGGCCTGCCATACCCGTTTCTTCTAGAAATGAAGCCTGGATGATGTTTTTTAATTTTTCGAATTTTTTTACATTTATATCTGAATTTTCTAACTCGGGTCGGGTTCGAACGGATAGGAAGGAAATTTTTTTTCTTCTCTATTTTTCAGCCTGTCCTGACCCGTTTCGTCTTGAAATGAAACCTAGATGATGTTTTTTAATTTTTAGAATTTTTTTACATTTATTTTTGAATTTTCTAACTCGGGTCGGGTTCGAACGGTTGGGAAGGAAATTTTTTTCGTTCTCAATTTTTCGGCACGTCCATACCCGTTTCTTCTTGAAATGAAGCCTGGATGATGTTTTTTAATTTTTAGAATTTTTTTTGCATTTATTTTTGAATTTTATAACTTGTGTCGGGTTCGAACGGATAGGAAGGAAATTTTTTTTCTTCTCTATTTTTCGGCCTGTGCTGACCCAATTCGTCTTGAAATGTAGCCTGGATGATGTTTTTTAATTTTTAGAATTTTTTGCCATTTATTTTTGAATTTTCTAACTCGGGTCGGGTTCGAACGGATGGGAAGGAAATTTTTTTCGTTCTCAATTTTTCGGCCCGTCCATACCCGTTTCTTCTTGAAATGAAGCTTGGATGATGTTTTTTAATTTTTAGAATTTTTTTGCATTTATTTTTGAATTTTCTAACTTGTGTCGGGTTCGAACGGATAGGAAGGAAATTTTTTTTCTTCTCTATTTTTCGGCCTGTCCTGACCCGATTCGTCATGAAATGTAGCCTGGATGATATTTTTTAATTTTTATAATTTTTTTGCACTTATTTTTGAATTTTGAAACTCGGTTCGGATTCGATCGGATAGGAAGGAAATTTTTTTTTCCCTCTATTTTTCGGCCTGTCCATAACCGTTTCTTCTTTAAATGAAGCCAGGATGATGTTTTTTAATTTTTAGAATTTTTTTGCATTTATTTTTGAATTTTCTAACTCGGGTCGGGTTCGAACGGATAGGAAGGAAGTTTTTTTTCTTCTCTATTTTTCGGCCTGTTCTAACCCGTTTCGTCTTGAAATGAAGCCTGGACGATGTTTTTTAATTTTTAGAGCTTTTTCGCATTTATTTTTGAATTTTCTAACTCGGGTCGGGTCGAACGGATAGGAAGGAAATTTTTTTTCTTCTCTATTTTTCGGCCTGTCCTGACCCGTTTCGCCTTGAAATGAAGCCTGGATAATGTTTTTAAAATTTTAGAGCTTTTTCGCATTTATTTTTGAATTTTCTAACTCGGGTCGGGTTCGAACGGATAGGAAGGAAGTTTTTTTTCTTCTCTATTTTTCGGCCTGTCCTCACCCGTTTCGTCTTGAAATGAAGCCTGGACGATGTTTTTTAATTTTTAGAGCTTTTTCGCATTTATTTTTGAATCGGGTCGGGTCGAACGGATAGGAAGGAAATTTTTTTTCTTCTCTATTTTTCGGCCTGTCCTGACCCGTTTCGCCTTGAAATGAAGCCTGGATAATGTTTTTAAATTTTTAGAGCTTTTTCGCATTTATTTTTGAATTTTCTAACTCGGGTCGGGTTCGAACGGATAGGAAGGAAGTTTTTTTTCTTCTCTATTTTTCGGTCTGTCCTGACCCGTTTCTTCTGGAAATGAAGATAGGATGATGTTTTTTAATTTTTAGAATTTTTTTGCATTTATTTTTGAATTTTCTATCCCGGGTCGGGTTCGAACGGATACCAAGGAAATTTTTTTTCTTCTCTATTTTTCGGCCTGTCCATATCCGTTTCTTCTTGAAATGAAGCCAGGATGATGTTTTTTAATTTTTAGAATTTTTTTGCATTTATTTTTGAATTTTCTAACTCGGGTCGGGTTCGAACGGATAGGAAGGAAGTTTTTTTTCTTCTCTATTTTTCGGCCTGTCCTGACCCGTTTCGTCTTGAAATGAAGCCTGGATGATGTTTTTTAATTTTTAGAATTTTTTTGCATTTATTTTTGAATTTTCTATCTCAGGTCGGGTTCGAACGGATAGGAAGGAAATTTTTTTTCTTCTCTATTTTTAGGCCTGCCATACCCGTTTCTTCTAGAAATGAAGCCTGGATGATGTTTTTTAATTTTTCGAATTTTTTTACATTTATATCTGAATTTTCTAACTCGGGTCGGGTTCGAACGGATAGGAAGGAAATTTTTTTTCTTCTCTATTTTTCAGCCTGTCCTGACCCGTTTCGTCTTGAAATGAAGCCTAGATGATGCTTTTTAATTTTTAGAATTTTTTTGCATTTATTTTTGAATTTTCTAACTCGGGTCGGGTTCGAACGGTTGGGAAGGAAATTTTTTTCGTTCTCAATTTTTCGGCACGTCCATACCCGTTTCTTCTTGAAATGAAGCCTGGACGATGTTTTTTAATTTTTAGAAGTTTTTTGCATTTATTTTTGAATTTTCTAACTTGTGTCGGGTTCGAACGGATAGGAAGGAAATTTTTTTTCTTCTCTATTTTTCGGCCTGTTCTGACCCAATTCGTCTTGAAATGTAGCCTGGATGATGTTTTTTAATTTTTAGAATTTTTTTCCATTTATTTTTGAATTTTCTAACTCGGGTCGGGTTCGAACGGATGGGAAGGAAATTTTTTTCGTTCTCAATTTTTCGGCCCGTCCATACCCGTTTCTTCTTGAAATGAAGCCTGGATGATGTTTTTTAATTTTTAGAATTTTTTTGCATTTATTTTTGAATTTTCTAACTTGTGTCGGGTTCGAACGGATAGGAAGGAAATTTTTTTTCTTCTCTATTTTTCGGCCTGTCCTGACCCGATTCGTCATGAAATGTAGCCTGGATGATGTTTTTTAATTTTTATAATTTTTTTGCACTTATTTTTGAATTTTCTAACTCGGTTCGGATTCGATCGGATAGGAAGGAAATTTTTTTTTCTCTCTATTTTTCGGCCTGTCCATAACCGTTTCTTCTTTAAATGAAGCCAGGATGATGTTTTTTAATTTTTAGAATTTTTTTGCATTTATTTTTGAATTTTCTAACTCGGGTCGGGTTCGAACGGATAGGAAGGAAGTTTTTTTTCTTCTCTATTTTTCGGCCTGTCCTAACCCGTTTCGTCTTGAAATGAAGCCTGGACGATGTTTTTTAATTTTTAGAGCTTTTTCGCATTTATTTTTGAATTTTCTAACTCGGGTCGGGTCGAACGGATAGGAAGGAAATTTTTTTTCTTCTCTATTTTTCGGCATGTCCTAACCCGTTTCGCCTTGAAATGAAGCCTGGATAATGTTTTTAAATTTTTAGAGCTTTTTCGCATTTATTTTTGAATTTTCTAACTCGGGTCGGGTTCGAACGGATAGGAAGGAAGTTTTTTTTCTTCTCTATTTTTCGGCCTGTCCTCACCCGTTTCGTCTTGAAATGAAGCCTGGACGATGTTTTTTAATTTTTAGAGCTTTTTCGCATTTATTTTTGAATTTTCTAACTCGGGTCGGGTCGAACGGATAGGAAGGAAATTTTTTTTCTTCTCTATTTTTCGGCCTGTCCTGACCCGTTTCGCCTTGAAATGAAGCCTGGATAATGTTTTTAAATTTTTAGAGCTTTTTCGCATTTATTTTTGAATTTTCTAACTCGGGTCGGGTTCGAACGGATAGGAAGGAAGTTTTTTTTTCTTCTCTATTTTTCGGTCTGTCCTGACCCGTTTCTTCTGGAAATGAAGATAGGATGATGTTTTTTAATTTTTAGAATTTTTTTGCATTTATTTTTGAATTTTCTATCCCGGGTCGGGTTCGAACGGATACCAAGGAAATTTTTTTTCTTCTCTATTTTTCGGCCTTTCCATACCCGTTTCTTCTTGAAATGAAGCCAGGATGATGTTTTTTAATTTTTAGAATTTTTTTGCATTTATTTTTGAATTTTCTAACTCGGGTCGGGTTCGAACGGATAGGAAGGAAGTTTTTTTTCTTCTCTATTTTTCGGCCTGTCCTGACCCGTTTCGTCTTGAAATGAAGCCTGGATGATGTTTTTTAATTTTTAGAATTTTTTTGCATTTATTTTTGAATTTTCTATCTCAGGTCGGGTTCGAACGGATAGGAAGGAAATTTTTTTTCTTCTCTATTTTTAGGCCTGCCATACCCGTTTTCTTCTAGAAATGAAGCCTGGATGATGTTTTTTAATTTTTCGAATTTTTTTACATTTATATCTGAATTTTCTAACTCGGGTCGGGTTCGAACGGATAGGAAGGAAATTTTTTTTCTTCTCTATTTTTCAGCCTGTCCTGACCCGTTTCGTCTTGAAATGAAGCCTAGATGATGCTTTTTAATTTTTTAGAATTTTTTTGCATTTATTTTTGAATTTTCTAACTCGGGTCGGGTTCGAACGGTTGGGAAGGAAATTTTTTTCGTTCTCAATTTTTCGGCACGTCCATACCCGTTTCTTCTTGAAATGAAGCCTGGACGATGTTTTTTAATTTTTAGAAGTTTTTTGCATTTATTTTTGAATTTTCTAACTTGTGTCGGGTTCGAACGGATAGGAAGGAAATTTTTTTTCTTCTCAATTTTTCGGCCTGTTCTGACCCAATTCGTCTTGAAATGTAGCCTGGATGATGTTTTTTAATTTTTAGAATTTTTTTCCATTTATTTTTGAATTTTCTAACTCGGGTCGGGTTCGAACGGATGGGAAGGAAATTTTTTTCGTTCTCAATTTTTCGGCCCGTCCATACCCGTTTCTTCTTGAAATGAAGCCTGATGATGTTTTTTTAATTTTTAGAATTTTTTTGCATTTATTTTTGAATTTTCTAACTTGTGTCGGGTTCGAACGGATAGGAAGGAAATTTTTTTTCTTCTCTATTTTTCGGCCTGTCCTGACCCGATTCGTCATGAAATGTAGCCTGGATGATGTTTTTTAATTTTTTATAATTTTTTTTGCACTTATTTTTGAATTTTCAAACTCGGTTCGGATTCGATCGGATAGGAAGGAAATTTTTTTTTCTCTCTATTTTTCGGCCTGTCCATAACCGTTTCTTCTTTAAATGAAGCCAGGATGATGTTTTTTAATTTTTAGAATTTTTTTTGCATTTATTTTTGAATTTTCTAACTCGGGTCGGGTTCGAACGGATAGGAAGGAAGTTTTTTTTCTTCTCTATTTTTCGGCCTGTCCTAACCCGTTTCGTCTTATGAAGCCTGGACGATGTTTTTTAATTTTTAGAGCTTTTTCGCATTTATTTTTGAATTTTCTAACTCGGGTCGGGTCGAACGGATAGGAAGGAAATTTTTTTTCTTCTCTATTTTTCGGCCTGTCCTGACCCGTTTCGCCTTGAAATGAAGCCTGGATAATGTTTTTAAATTTTTAGAGCTTTTTCGCATTTATTTTTGAATTTTCTAACTCGGGTCGGGTTCGAACGGATAGGAAGGAAGTTTTTTTTCTTCTCTATTTTTCGGCCTGTCCTCACCCGTTTCGTCTTGAAATGAAGCCTGGACGATGTTTTTTAATTTTTAGAGCTTTTTCGCATTTATTTTTGAATTTTCTAACTCGGGTCGGGTCGAACGGATAGGAAGGAAATTTTTTTTTCTTCTCTATTTTTCGGCCTGTCCTGACCCGTTTCGCCTTGAAATGAAGCCTGGATAATGTTTTTAAATTTTTAGAGCTTTTTCGCATTTATTTTTGAATTTTCTAACTCGGGTCGGGTTCGAACGGATAGGAAGGAAGTTTTTTTTCTTCTCTATTTTTCGGTCTGTCCTGACCCGTTTCTTCTGGAAATGAAGATAGGATGATGTTTTTTAATTTTTAGAATTTTTTTTGCATTTATTTTTGAATTTTCTATCCCGGGTCGGGTTCGAACGGATACCAAGGAAATTTTTTTTCTTCTCTATTTTTCGGCCTGTCCATACCCGTTTCTTCTTGAAATGAAGCCAGGATGATGTTTTTTAATTTTTAGAATTTTTTTGCATTTATTTTTGAATTTTCTAACTCGGGTCGGGTTCGAACGGATAGGAAGGAAGTTTTTTTTCTTCTCTATTTTTCGGCCTGTCCTGACCCGTTTCGTCTTGAAATGAAGCCTGGATGATGTTTTTTAATTTTTAGAATTTTTTTGCATTTATTTTTGAATTTTCTATCTCAGGTCGGGTTCGAACGGATAGGAAGGAAATTTTTTTTTCTTCTCTATTTTTAGGCCTGCCATACCCGTTTCTTCTAGAAATGAAGCCTGGATGATGTTTTTTAATTTTTCGAATTTTTTTACATTATAACTGAATTTTCTAACTCGGGTAGGGTTCGAACGGATAGGAAGGAAATTTTTTTTCTTCTCTATTTTTCAGCCTGTCCTGACCCGTTTCGTCTTGAAATGAAGCCTAGATGATGCATTTTAATTTTTAGAATTTTTTTGCATTTATTTTTGAATTTTCTAACTCGGGTCGGGTTCGAACGGTTGGGAAGGAAATTTTTTTCGTTCTCAATTTTTCGGCACGTCCATACCCGTTTCTTCTTGAAATGAAGCCTGGACGATGTTTTTTAATTTTTAGAAGTTTTTTGCATTTATTTTTGAATTTTCTAACTTGTGTCGGGTTCGAACGGATAGGAAGGAAATTTTTTTTCTTCTCTATTTTTCGGCCTGTTCTGACCCAATTCGTCTTGAAATGTAGCCTGGATGATGTTTTTTAATTTTTAGAATTTTTTTCCATTTATTTTTGAATTTTCTAACTCGGGTCGGGTTCGAACGGATGGGAAGGAAATTTTTTTCGTTCTCAATTTTTCGGCCCGTCCATACCCGTTTCTTCTTGAAATGAAGCCTGGATGATGTTTTTTAATTTTTAGAATTTTTTTGCATTTATTTTTGAATTTTCTAACTTGTGTCGGATTCGAACGGATAGGAAGGAAATTTTTTTTCTTCTCTATTTTTCGGCCTGTCCTGACCCGATTCGTCATGAAATGTAGCCTGGATGCTGTTTTTTAATTTTTATAATTTTTTTGCACTTATTTTTGAATTTTGAAACTCGGTTCGGATTCGATCGGATAGGAAGGAAATTTTTTTTTCTCTCTATTTTTCGGCCTGTCCATAACCGTTTCTTCTTTAAATGAAGCCAGGATGATGTTTTTTAATTTTTAGAATTTTTTTGCATTTATTTTTGAATTTTCTAACTCGGGTCGGGTTCGAACGGATAGGAAGGAAGTTTTTTTTCTTCTCTATTTTTCGGCCTGTCCTAACCCGTTTCGTCTTGAAATGAAGCCTGGACGATGTTTTTTAATTTTTAGAGCTTTTTCGCATTTATTTTTGAATTTTCTAACTCGGGTCGGGTCGAACGGATAGGAAGGAAATTTTTTTTCTTCTCTATTTTTCGGCCAGTCCTAACCCGTTTCGCCTTGAAATGAAGCCTGGATAATGTTTTTAAATTTTTAGAGCTTTTTCGCATTTATTTTTGAATTTTCTAACTCGGGTCGGGTTCGAACGGATAGGAAGGAAGTTTTTTTTCTTCTCTATTTTTCGGCCTGTCCTCACCCGTTTCGTCTTGAAATGAAGCCTGGACGATGTTTTTTAATTTTTAGAGCTTTTTCGCATTTATTTTTGAATTTTCTAACTCGGGTCGGGTCGAACGGATAGGAAGGAAATTTTTTTTCTTCTCTATTTTTCGGCCTGTCCTGACCCGTTTCGCCATGAAATGAAGACTGGATAATGTTTTTAAATTATTAGAGCTTTTTCGCATTTATTTTTGAATTTTCTAACTCGGGTCGGGTTCGAACGGATAGGAAGGAATTTTTTTTCTTCTCTATTTTTCGGTCTGTCCTGACCCGTTTCTTCTGGAAATGAAGATAGGATGATGTTTTTTAATTTTTAGAATTTTTTTGCATTTATTTTTGAATTTTCTATCCCGGGTCGGGTTCGAACGGATACCAAGGAAATTTTTTTTCTTCTCTATTTTTCGGCCTGTCCATATCCGTTTCTTCTTGAAATGAAGCCTGGATGATGTTTTTTAATTTTTAGAATTTTTTTGCATTTATTTTTGAATTTTCTAACTCGGGTCGGGTTCGAACGGATAGGAAGGAAGTTTTTTTTCTTCTCTATTTTTCGGCCTGTCCTGACCCGTTTCGTCTTGAAATGAAGCCTGGATGATGTTTTTTAATTTTTAGAATTTTTTTGCATTTATTTTTGAATTTTCTATCTCAGGTCGGGTTCGAACGGATAGGAAGGAAATTTTTTTTCTTCTCTATTTTTAGGCCTGCCATACCCGTTTCTTCTAGAAATGAAGCCTGGATGATGTTTTTTAATTTTTCGAATTTTTTTACATTTATATCTGAATTTTCTAACTCGGGTCGTGTTCGAACGGATAGGAAGGAAATTTTTTTTCTTCTCTATTTTTCAGCCTGTCCTGACCCGTTTCATCTTGAAATGAAGCCTAGATGATGTTTTTTAATTTTTAGAATTTTTTTGCATTTATTTTTGAATTTTCTAACTCGGGTCGGGTTCGAACGGTTGGGAAGGAAATTTTTTTCGTTCTCAATTTTTCGGCACGTCCATACCCGTTTCTTCTTGAAATGAAGCTTGGACGATGTTTTTTAATTTTTAGAAGTTTTTTGCATTTATTTTTGAATTTTCTAACTTGTGTCGGGTTCAAACGGATAGGAAGGAAATTTTTTTTCTTCTCTATTTTTCGGCGTGTTCTGACCCAATTCATCTTGAAATGTAGCCTGGATGATGTTTTTTAATTTTTTGAATTTTTTTCCATTTATTTTTGAATTTTCTAACTCGGGTCGGGTTCGAACGGATGGGAAGGAAATTTTTTTCGTTCTCAATTTTTCGGCCCGTCCATACCCGTTTCTTCTTGAAATGAAGCCTGGATGATGTTTTTTAATTTTTAGAATTTTTTTGCATTTATTTTTGAATTTTCTAACTTGTGTCGGGTTCGAACGGATAGGAAGGAAATTTTTTTTCTTCTCTATTTTTCGGCCTGTCCTGACCCGATTCGTCATGAAATGTAGCCTGGATGATGTTTTTTAATTTTTATAATTTTTTTGCACTTATTTTTGAATTTTCTAACTCGGTTCGGATTCGAACGGATAGGAAGGAAAATTTTTTTTTCTCTCTATTTTTCGGCCTGTCCATAACCGTTTCTTCTTTAAATGAAGCCAGGATGATGTTTTTTAATTTTTAGAATTTTTTTGCATTTATTTTTGAATTTTCTAACTCGGGTCGGGTTCGAACGGATAGGAAGGAAGTTTTTTTTCTTCTCTATTTTTCGGCCTGTCCTAACCCGTTTCGTCTTGAAATGAAGCCTAGACGATGTTTTTTAATTTTTAGAGCTTTTTCGCATTTATTTTTGAATTTTCTAACTCGGGTCGGGTCGAACGGATAGGAAGGAAATTTTTTTTCTTCTCTATTTTTCGGCCTGTCCTGACCCGTTTCGCCTTGAAATGAAGCCTGGATAATGTTTTTAAATTTTTAGAGCTTTTTCGCATTTATTTTTGAATTTTCTAACTCGGGTCGGGTTCGAACGGATAGGAAGGAAGTTTTTTTTCTTCTCTATTTTTCGGCCTGTCCTAACCCGTTTCGTCTTGAAATGAAGCCTGGACGATGTTTTTTAATTTTTAGAGCTTTTTCGCATTTATTTTTGAATTTTCTAACTCGGGTCGGGTTCGAACGGATAGGAAGGAAATTTTTTTTCTTCTCTATTTTTCGGTCTGTCCTGACCCGTTTCGCCTTGAAATGAAGCCTGGATAATGTTTTTAAATTTTTAGAGCTTTTTCGCATTTATTTTTGAATTTTCTAACTCGGGTCGGGTTCGAACGGATAGGAAGGAAATTTTTTTTCTTCTCTATTTTTCGGTCTGTCCTGACCCGTTTCTTCTTGAAATGAAGATAGGATGATGTTTTTTAATTTTTAGAATTTTTTTGCATTTATTTTTGAATTTTCTATCCCGGGTCGGGTTCGAACGGATACCAAGAAAATTTTTTTTCTTCTCTATTTTTCGGCCTGTCCATACCCGTTTCTTCTTGAAATGAAGCCAGGATGATGTTTTTTAATTTTTAGAATTTTTTTGCATTTATTTTTGAATTTTCTAACTCGGGTCGGGTTCGAACGGATAGGAAGGAAGTTTTTTTTTCTTCTCTATTTTTCGGCCTGTCCTGACCCGTTTCGTCTTGAAATGAAGCCTGGATGATGTTTTTTAATTTTTAGAATTTTTTTGCATTTATTTTTGAATTTTCTATCTCAGGTCGGGTTCGAACGGATAGGAAGGAAATTTTTTTTCTTCTCTATTTTTAGGCCTGCCATACCCGTTTCTTCTAGAAATGAAGCCTGGATGATGTTTTTTAATTTTTCGAATTTTTTTACATTTATATCTGAATTTTCTAACTCGGGTCGGGTTCGAACGGATAGGAAGGAAATTTTTTTTCTTCTCTATTTTTCAGCCTGTCCTGAACCGTTTCGTCTTGAAATGAAGCCTAGATGAAGTTTTTTAATTTTTAGAATTTTTTTGCATTTATTTTTTAATTTTCTAACTCGGGTCGGGTTCGAACGGTTGGGAAGGAAATTTTTTTCGTTCTCAATTTTTCGGCACGTCCATACCCGTTTCTTCTTGAAATGAAGCCTGGACGATGTTTTTTAATTTTTAGAAGTTTTTTGCATTTATTTTTGAATTTTCTAACTTGTGTCGGGTTCGAACGGATAGGAAGGAAATTTTTTTTCTTCTCTATTTTTCGGCCTGTTCTGACCCAATTCGTCTTGAAATGTAGCCTGGATGATGTTTTTTAATTTTTAGAATTTTTTTCCATTTATTTTTGAATTTTCTAACTCGGGTCGGGTTCGAACGGATGGGAAGGAAATTTTTTTCGTTCTCAATTTTTCGGCCCGTCCATACCCGTTTCTTCTTGAAATGAAGCCTGGATGATGTTTTTTAATTTTTAGAATTTTTTTGCATTTATTTTTGAATTTTCTAACTTGTGTCGGGTTCGAACGGATAGGAAGGAAATTTTTTTTTTTCTCTATTTTTCGGCCTGTCCTGACCCGATTCGTCATGAAATGTAGCCTGGATGATGTTTTTTAATTTTTATAATTTTTTTGCACTTATTTTTGAATTTTCTAACTCGGTTCGGATTCGAACGGATAGGAAGGAAATTTTTTTTTCTCTCTATTTTTCGGCCTGTCCATAACCGTTTCTTCTTTAAATGAACCCAGGATGATGTTTTTTAATTTTTAGAATTTTTTTGCATTTATTTTTGAATTTTCTAACTCGGGTCGGGTTCGAACGGATAGGAAGGAAGTTTTTTTTCTTCTCTATTTTTCGGCCTGTCCTAACCCGTTTCGTCTTGAAATGAAGCCTGGACGATGTTTTTTAATTTTTAGAGCTTTTTCGCATTTATTTTTGAATTTTCTAACTCGGGTCGGGTCGAACGGATAGGAAGGAAATTTTTTTTCTTCTCTATTTTTCGGCCTGTCCTGACCCGTTTCGCCTTGAAATGATGCCTGGATAATGTTTTTAAATTTTTAGAGCTTTTTCGCATTTATTTTTGAATTTTCTAACTCGGGTCGGGTTCGAACGGATAGGAAGGAAGTTTTTTTTCTTCTCTATTTTTCGGCCTGTCCTCACCCGTTTCGTCTTGAAATGAAGCCTGGACGATGTTTTTTAATTTTTAGAGCTTTTTCGCATTTATTTTTGAATTTTCTAACTCGGGTCGGGTTCGAACGGATAGGAAGGAAGTTTTTTTTCTTCTCTATTTTTCGGCCTGTCCTGACCCGTTTCGTCTTGAAATGAAGCCTGGATGATGTTTTTTAATTTTTAGAATTTTTTTGCATTTATTTTTGAATTTTCTATCTCAGGTCGGGTTCGAACGGATAGGAAGGAAATTTTTTTTCTTCTCTATTTTTAGGCCTGCCATACCCGTTTCTTCTAGAAATGAAGCCTGGATGATGTTTTTTAATTTTTCGAATTTTTTTACATTTATAACTGAATTTTCTAACTCGGGTAGGGTTCGAACGGATAGGAAGGAAATTTTTTTTCTTCTCTATTTTTCAGCCTGTCCTGACCCGTTTCGTCTTGAAATGAAGCCTAGATGATGCATTTTAATTTTTAGAATTTTTTTGCATTTATTTTTGAATTTTCTAACTCGGGTCGGGTTCGAACGGTTGGGAAGGAAATTTTTTTCGTTCTCAATTTTTCGGCACGTCCATACCCGTTTCTTCTTGAAATGAAGCCTGGACGATGTTTTTTAATTTTTAGAAGTTTTTTGCATTTATTTTTGAATTTTCTAACTTGTGTCGGGTTCGAACGGATAGGAAGGAAATTTTTTTTCTTCTCTATTTTTCGGCCTGTTCTGACCCAATTCGTCTTGAAATGTAGCCTGGATGATGTTTTTTAATTTTTAGAATTTTTTTCCATTTATTTTTGAATTTTCTAACTCGGGTCGGGTTCGAACGGATGGGAAGGAAATTTTTTTCGTTCTCAATTTTTCGGCACGTCCATACCCGTTTCTTCTTGAAATGAAGCCTGGATGATGTTTTTTAATTTTTAGAATTTTTTTGCATTTATTTTTGAATTTTCTAACTTGTGTCGG